>NW_022103915.1:20107096-20175689 GCF_000313985.2 Echinops telfairi | reverse complement strand
CAGATCAAGTCCATAAGTCTGATATTAGCCCATATGTGTGATACCAATCTATAAAGTCCTCTTCAGACTCACATGCAATGACACTGAATGCAGGGAGATCACAGGCCAGTGGGTGGGAAGTCTTGTGGATCCAGTGGTGGTGTAAGCATCTCAGTGGTCTCCATGTGGCTTCTCTGCTCAGAGTACTAGGGTAGGTCCTTGTGTCTTCTCGACAGAGATGTCTGGCTTGGAATGAGCCGTGTCCCACCTCAAGCAAGCTATTTATGTCCTTAGCGCCTGCAAATGAGGTCATCAATCTGCCACCTGATTGACTAAACTCCACCCCTTGACTCTTAATCCTCTCCAACTGACAACAGATTATGTAACTACCACTAGCTCTTTCTTATACACACATATTAAGTCTATGAATTTGTTTCTCTAGTCAACCAGATTAACACAACTTTCCATTACATGTATTTGAATTCTAGTCAAGCAAAAACTATATTAAAATTATACTAAATATGTAAAACTAAATTGGAAATTTTTAAAATTTAGTATGAAAAATGCCTCAGGAAATTCTAACAAATGAAATTTCTATTTAAAATATACCATATACATCTCTAAAATCTATATTTTCTTAAATTGTCAGAAAATATTTTCATACTCAAGTTCATAATATTCTACTTATAACAAATTAGAATATAACTCAACCATTTTTTAAATTTACACAAACTACAGATCAAGTAATGATAATCTCTGTAGACAATCCTATTCATTAGCAATTAAATACAAATATCATTGTTCTCCTGGTTCACAATTTTAGCTTCAGGCAATACATTCCCAATTATCCCAAAAGAATGTGAAACTGCCTGAAAAGCAAAATATCTGTTATATCCATGCATTATATATGTCTTATATGTGGAGGTACATCAATATTCTTGTAACCTCTTAAAAATTAATACGATTATAGTTAAAACTATGATGTCATGAAATGTCTGGTGTTCCAGTTTATCTAGGTCAAGTTTTTGTTTGTTTGTTTCATTAGCTTTTGGCCATCAAGAAGTTCTGAACAACTTTAAACCATCATACATGCTGGTACAATTGCCAGTTTTTACTCCAAAAAGTCCAAGGAAGAATAAATAAATAAATTTCAAGCCTGAGATGCACCTAGTGTAGAGGGCACAAAGGCTTTGAAAAATGCCCACTCTATTTTCCCAACAATGGTGTCACAGCCACAGGTACTGATGACCGAGGATGAACCTCAAGGGTGTTGACAAGAAGGGCCTATGTTGTGGATGTTTAATCAGACATGTCCCTCATGTCTGCTGAATTGAGTTTGAAATTAATCAAGGACTTCCTCCAAGGTTGGCAATGAGGGGAGAAAAATGTCCTTATTAATGTAGGCAGTATAAATCATCTGTGGAATATGCTTTGCAAAGAACACCTTTGACAATTGCTACTGCAATTGTAAAGTGATTGTTTCAGTAACAATTCTACAGCAGGCTGTCTAAGGAAATTGCAGTGAGGTCTGCTTCTTTGGTTCGAGCACAGGAATGGTACCATAATGTTGACTTCCATTCCTCAAACCAGTTAAGCCCACTTCAATCAAGTCTCTCTGACTCATTACTGTTATTGACGTTGGAGTCCATTCTGACTCATAACAGTCCCGTGTACAACAAGACGCAACCCTGTCTTCTCATGTGCCGTCCTCCAAATCGCCCATATGTTTGAGCCCATTGTTGAGCCACCATGTTCAATCTATCTTGGTAAGAGCATTCTTTTATTTTTTTTGCTGCCCCTCTACCATCAGGATGTTCTTCTCCAGGGACTGATCTTTCCAGATAATATGACCAAAGATATTATATATATATATACATAATGCTGATGAGTGTGTGTGTAAATCACCTTAAGGAAAAAGCTGTTAAATTTTTCCAACAATTTCTAATGATTTGTTAAATTTTTCAAACCCTATTTAATGTCTCTACGTATTTTCTCTGCACATCAACTAATATGTCAGATTCTATTTAAATTTTCTGCATCACATTTGTATCATTGGCATTACCCTACTTGTACAGTGTATATTATTTTAGTGGACTATTTAATTGTGTATCCTGTGCTTTTATATACTGTATTGATATTAATAAGTTCACTATGTTTTTATATTTATATGCTATTTTCATCATATGTTGGTAATAAAACTATTCCTTTTTAAAAATGAAAGACTGTTTCTTTTCCTACTCATATTCTGAAAACCAAAAAACTAGACTTGCTGCCATCAAGTCAATGAGTCAATGTTGACTCAAACTCTTGGGTTTCCATTGCTGTAACTCTATGCAGGAGGAAGAAACCTAGTCTTTCTCCTGGGTAGCTGCTGGTGGTTTCAAACTCCCAACCATGAGGCTCACAGCCCAACACTTAGCCTACTATGCCACCAGGCTCCTTATAAATTATCTGAAACACTATTAAATGATGTTATGGCTAAGAAAGTCTGTTAGGATTTCACTGTAAAGCCATCCAGTTCCATTGTGTGTATGTATGTGTGTTTTAAGCTGAAATTTTATAATAATACTATTTATTTCATATGCATTTTTCTTAGGATATTATTTCTTTCATCTAGATTTGAAATTTCATATTCATGAGGTTTTATTTGCCCTATAATATCTCATGTTCTTTTAACTATACTTACTAAGGTACTGTACTTCATTATTTGTTTCTCTGTGGGATCATTCCTCTTCTTTTTGTCTTTTTTCTTTTAATGTACATAAATCCCATAGCCATTGGGTTGATTTGAACTCATGGTGACCTTAGAGGACAAAGTAAAATGACCCCTAAGATTTCCTAGGATGCAATCATTGTGAAAGCAGTTTGTCACTTTCCTCCCAGGAATGACTCCTGAGTTTAAATCGCTGATCTGACTGGTGCTTTCTAATCTTTGAGCAGCCAACCTTACATTTAGCGGTCAAGTACTTTAGCCATGGTGCCACCAGAGATCGTTAATGAATTATAGTGGGGCTGACAGAAAGGACCAAATGAAAACCGAGTTCACTGCAGAACAGTACTACTGCCCCTGTGGGTTTCTAGACTGTAGGTCTTTACTGGAGTATAAATTCCCATCTTTCTCCCTTTAGACAAGACAGAGGTAAAATATTTCACAAAAATAATATGGAATCCAAAATAATAATAATTTATAAACTATCAAGGGTTTATGGGGGAGGGAGGAGCGGGGAGGGCAGGAAAAAGGAGGAGCGAATACCAGGGCTTCAAGTAGAAAGCAAATGTTTTGAGAATGATGAGGGAAACAAATGTACAAAAGCGTTTGACACAATGGATGTATGTGTGGATTGTGATTAGAGTTGTACAAGCCCCCAAGAAAATGATTTAATTTAAAAAATGACATGGAATCTGAGGCACAAAATTAGAAATAAAATCTTTAATTTTTTTCTCATGGTTTCTTTATTTCAGGTGCCACTTAATGGGCCCTGACTCACCTGAAGTATGCCAGAACCAAATGTTGCTTAGATGGGTCAGGTCAGTCTCTCGTAGCACTCAATTTGTCAACTGATCTCATTAAAGGTCTGCTTCCCCAACCCCTCAACCTGCACTTTATCAAGCATGATATTCTTCTCCAGCAATAATAGATCTCTTCTGAGAAGTGTACAGGGAAGCAAAGGGAAGACTCGGCATCCCCAGTTCTCAAGAGAGATTTGTTTGTTCTTCGGCAGGACGTGGTATCTTCAATATAGAGAAAGGAACACTTTATCTCTCAAAATGATACATCTGAGCTTTAACCCTTTAAAGAGGTCTTTTGCCACAGGGGTGTTCAATGCCATACATTGTTTGCTTTCTTGACCATTGATTTCATGGATGTTGAAATGTAGATTATGGATTCAAATAAAATTCAATCGTGAGCAACTTCAATTTCTTCTTGATTCATAATGATTCTATTTATTGGGCCAATTGGGAAAATGTGTGTATACACACACACACATGGTTTAAATGCTTCAAGCCCTCTTCACTTTGAGCAAACAAAGTCATATCATATGCATATCTCAGGTTATCAATATATTTTATCCAATACTTGTGCCACATTGTGCTTCATATAGTCGTTTCTCCCTTATTTTTTTTACCAGAGTTTGAATAAATTAGTTTAAAGAATAAAATTTTATTATATACCTTTTCCAATATGAAACCACACAGTAAGTAACCATTTGTTCTGTTCAAATAACTGCCTTTTGATTCCTTTAAAAGTTTCTCATGAGGATGTTTAAATGTTCAGGAATGCTAGTACTTCATATTGTATTTGTAATTTGTTATGGGTTTTAAAAAGGTGAATATTATTCTAGTAATCTCTGCTTTAGGGTAAGATCTATAAATCCCCAGAAATATCTCTAATTCCAAATTGCCTTCTGAATTTGGAATTAACTTCTGGCATTTCCCTAACAAGGTATGGCCACAGTCATTTTTTTAATTCTCTTCAGTAAAAAATCGTGAGTATATTATATTAGTGATATTGTCAGATGGGTTCTGCATTCTGTTTGAACACCCATCTTTGGAATGCACACAAATATGAGTATCTTCCAGTAAGTTGGCCAAATAGTTCAAGTTCTCTCTCTCTCTCTCTTTCTCTCTCTCTCTCTCTCTCTCTCCCTCTCTCTCTCCTTGCTCATAGATGAGTAAGTGCTGTGCATCTGTTTGTTGAAATGTCTCCATTGGAATTCCACCAGTTTCTGGAGGCTTGTTTATCTGTCAGTGCCTTCAGTGTAGTTTATACTTTTCCCTTCACTATGATAGGCTCTTGATTATATGTCACCCCCTAAAACGGCTGTGTGTCCACCAATTATGTTTGGGGGGTGAGGATTCTATGTATCTCTTCCATTTTATGATATTTTTATATCGTTACACTATTTACTCGCAGAAAAGTTTCACATTATGGCTTGAGACCTGCATTTTTTCCCCTTTTGGTTATTTCTGTTTCAGAAAAACAGCATTTTCTCTTTTAATTTTCTAGCTACATGCCTTTGCACATTTCCTTATAACTCTTTTCCTTGTTGTCTGGGGTAGCCTTTGAAATGTGTGGTTCAAGTTATTTATCATCTCTTCTATTTCTACATTCCAGACCAAATCACAGAGTGGAGATAAAAACACTAAAGAGGAGAGGTTATCTTCCTCATAGCGCAAGAGTCTAGAATCCAGGGCAGAGCTCTAGAATGGCATCTGTCCTTTTCTATGTAAGCCCTGGTGATGCCTTGAATCCTTGGCTTTGCTGGGCTCACAGAGAAGTCTGTCCACATCTTCTATCTTCACTTTTCTTCAGTGTATATTCCACAGGGACTTTGGACATGATTTCTGTCTTATATTTTTTCCCCTAGCTTTTTAATGACCTTTGACTTTTTCCTATGTGGTGTTCTTTGTAAGTCTTCCAGTCCATGGTCATTGCTGTTCAATGTAAAACTACTTTTGGATGCTGTCTAATTTCCTAGAAAGGTTGTGTTTAAGTTTACATTTTGGGTCTCTTCGACTTGCTTTGCTTTGCCTCAGCTTCTCTTTCAGCTAGTAATTAATTGTCTATTCTTCCATCAGCCCGTAGCTTTTCCTTGATTGATATTGAGTGTCTCTAATTTCTTATTTGTTTAAGAGGGTAAAAAGAGTAATTAATTTTTATAGTGATATTTTCAATAGCTGTAAAAGCCATATTTGGCCATTTTGTACAATTATGAGAGGCTTAAATTAAAAGTGCTCTCTCAAAAAGAAAGAAATATTCATGAATGTAGTTATAGAGGTATCTGTCTCCAAAGACATTGCTTATTTAAAAATAAAAGACTTGAAAGGAATTAAATTTTCTCAAATCTATTAAAAAATTAATATTGATATAATCTAAAGCTTTCCCTCTGAAAGATATGAAAAATAACTCAATTTTTTAATTGAGAAAACATTTATAAAATAGTGTACAATAATTCTTAAGGGAGACATGGCTATTCGTAATTGCGTACTAAGTTTTTAAAATTTTTATAGAATATATACATCAAATTAGAGTAATTAATGGAACTCCTGCTCACATGTGATGCTTTTAATTCTACAACACACAAACACAAACTGAAAGTTCACCTTAAAAGAAAATTGAAAATCATTTTTAAAGTAACATTTGGTAACTACCAAAGATCTTATTGAATTGAAAGAATCAAGTAAGAAACCTGTAGATTTACTTAGCATCGCTAATGTTACCCAGAGGACAGTAACATTGTTTTAACATTGGAGATACAGCTGTCTTCCTCAAATATTGCGTTAGAGATGAAAAACAGCCTAACAGATATCCTCAGTGCACGAATAAACACTTGTGTCTCAGAAGGGAGTGAAAAACAAGAAATGATCAAGGAATACATTTGACTAATAGAATAAACACATCTTTAGGGTATTAACAATGGGATGGCAAATGCATTTATAGATACAGACAGAAGAAGACAATGTTTCTAAACCATTTCTCAAGCAAGAGGATTTAAGTTCAATGTTGTTATAATAATTGGCAAATACTATTTATAAAAGTCAGCTCTGCCTTGTGTAAAATCTGTTTCAAGATGAAGTATGCCACAAGACGGAAAGCAGTTAAAAAAAAGATGTGAGAACAAATGAAAGGCGTTAAGGAGAGTGGGGGAAACCATGATGTGGAGTCATACGAATAGTAGTTACATTCTGGATTCTGTTGTTGGTTTTCCAAATCCCTCCCTGACTGCTCAGTCCCGAAAAAGCCCCAAAGACGCAAGATTTAATCAGCACATTTTATACTAGTTCATAAATATCTCCTCAGTAGCACTGGCGGTTCAGTTGGTAGAATTGTTGCGTTCCCCACGGGAGACATGGGCTTGGTTCCTGAAGCCTGGGACCACGGGTCACAGAATAGGGTTTTATTTCTCTTCGTTTTTTTTGCAGAATACATGCAGGTACAGTTCTTTTTTTTCCTTCAAGTTAAGAGGAGGCCAGACAAAAGGGTGAAGGAGAAACTGCCCAGCCCTGAGTAAAGGTTACTTCTTTTAATGTTCCTTTTGGCCGTGTCTCTGAAGGGCAGCGCTTTCGCATCTGGGCTCAGCCTTGTGGGTTTTCTGAGCAATGTTTAATGAGTAGCTTTTTGTCAAACTCTAAAAGTCACTATAACGAAGTAACTTTCTGCTTCTCATGTGAGGATTTTGGACCTCTGTGGGAAACGCAATGCATTTAAATAAGCAAATATAGCTTAAAGTGAGAATCACAAATGTCAGCTGCCCTCCTGGGAATGCATCTTAACTGGAGCGTGTCCTTTCACAGGTATTAGTAGCTCAGAGTTTCAGTAGTCACCCTCCCTTGAGCCTTTCTATGGCATCGCTGCCCTTGATCACCGACAAGAGCGGAATGTGCAGTAAATCAAGTGGTCTCTTTAAGCCAATTTCTTCCTGTACCTCTCAACCATTCTATTCGGTTTGGAGGTTCTACAATGCCAATAAAGGACCAAAGGGAACCGGGCACACAGACACAATGAGTCCAACTATTCAGATAAGCAAGTCCCCCCTTTTCTCCCTGCATCACACTTATTTTGCTGTTCTTGTATGGGCTTAGGTCAGACTTCTAACTCAGGGGGACCTTATGTAACAACACAAAATGCCTAGTCTTTCACTATCCCCCTGATCAAGTGCAGATTGTTTCATTAGGACCCATATAGGGTTTTCACTGGCTGATTTTTAGAAATAGACCACCAGGCTTCTTTCTTTCAAGTTCATCTTAATCTACAATCAGCACTAAAACCTATTCAGCGTCATAGCAAGATACAATAGTTAAAATAGTTCTCCATTACTCAAAAGGCTGGTGACTGAGCAGGGCTGCATATGAAGCATTTGAATTGTGATGCTGGAGAAGAATTTAAAGGACCATGCACTGCTAAATGGACGAACCTATCGGTATTGGAAGAAGTGAGGCCAGAGTGCTTTTTAAAGGCAAGGATGACAAGACTGTGTCTTACATAATTGGGACATGTTGTCAGGAGAGATCCACTCTTGGAGAAGGACATCATGTTTGCTGAAGTGGATGGGGCAGATGGCTTGATATAGTGGCTCCATCAGTGGGCTCAGGCATAGGAATAGTTAGGACGTTGGCACAGGACCTTGTAGTGTTTTGTTCTGTTGTCACTCTTGGTCAAAGCCAACTCAATGGCACTTAACAAAAACAATGGGTTCAGTTGTGAGGATTTGGGTCTTTATATTAAATTGTAATTCATGCTGAAGCCTATAATCTTGGATCTTCATCAACAAGTTCTTTAAGTCTTCCTCCCTTTCAGCAAAGCTAGGTGTGTCATCTGCATGTCGATGCTACCAAATTCCTCTTCATATAACCTAGCTTCTATGATTGCTTGCTCATCATTCAGACTGAATAAGTATGATGAGGCAAAACAACCCTGATGCACACTTTTCCTGATTTTAAACCAGTATTTTCCTGGTTCTATTGTCTCAAATGCCTCTTGATATATTTACACGTTCCACAAGAGCATAATCAAGTGTTCTGGAATTATCATTCTTCTCAATGCTGACCATAGTTTGTTATGGTTCACACAGTCTAAGGGTTTTTCATAATCAATAAAACACATGCAAATATCCTTCTTGTAGTCTATGATTTTAGGCAAGATTCATCTGACATCAGAAATGGTACTCCTTGTTCCATGTCCTCTTCTGAATCCAGTCTGAATTTCTCACAGATTCCTGTCAATATTGGACATAACTATTGTTGGATGGTCATCACCAAAATTTTACTTGTGTGTGCTCTGAATGATAATCTTCTATAAATGGCACATTCTGTCGGCTCACTTTTCTTTGGAATGGTACAAATATTAATATCTTCCAATCAATTGGCCAGTTAGCTGTCTTTTAAATTTTTTGGTATAGATGAGTGAGTGCATCCAGTGCTTTATCAGCTGTTGAAACATTTCAATTGGTATTTTGTCCATTTTTGGAGACTTTTTTTTGGCGAATACTTTCATTTTAGCTTGGATGTCTTCCTTCAGTACCAATAGTTCTTAATCATCTGCTACCTACCTCTTGTAATGGTTGAATATAAACCAATACTTTTTGGTACAGTGACTCTGGGCATTCTTTCAATGTTCCTTTGATACTTCCTACCGTGTTCAACATTCTGTCCATAGGATATTTCAATAACGCAATTAGAGCTCAAATTTGTTTTTTAATTCTCTCAATTTAATATATGCTGGGTACGCTCTTCCTTTTTGGTTTTCTAACTCTGGGCTCTTTTACATTTCATTATATGTCACATAGGGTAATTTATTAGGCACCTGGTGGTATAGTGCTTATGCATTGGACTGCACTCCTAAGAGGTCAGCAGTTTAAAACCATCAGCCAATCTTGGGAGAAAGACGGGACTTTCTACTCCAGTAAACAGTTATCGTCTCAAAAACTGACTCCTATAAAGGCAGCTATGAGTCAGCACCAACTCAATAGCCATGAGTTTGGTTTGGTTTGGAGGGTAAAATAAGATTGGCTACGATAAGCACAGAGTTGTTCTACAACAGTGAGTTTTTGAGGTGGTAAGAATTTTTGAGTTAAACTGGATTTACAAATATGTATTTTTTTTATTAGCTGTCATTGTCATGTGTTTTATGTATAAAAGAAGAAAGCATTGCTTGGTGTCATTCCATCTTTAGGATCATTGACATGTTGAGTCCAGTCAGAAAATAATTATATTTTCTTATGCATAGGATTTTAACTAATTTTTGAAAGTCTACTGTCATTATATTATTTTTTTCCTACTTTGCTTTACTCTGGTAGCTTCTGTGAAACTGTCTCACCATGAAAGACCTTGCAAGTGTTTGAAATACCTGTGGTATAGCAACACACGGACCACCACAGTGAGGCTGCATGGCAGGTATATAGTGGGATTTAAGTGGATATTGTTGCCTTATGCCAATATAGTCAGTTCTCTGCCAGGAGACCCCATGTTTTACAAAATATAAGTGCCCCATTGAGTTTTGCTGGTATAATCTTTAAAGCATCAGAACCTCTCTTTCTCTGGTGCTCCTGGCTGGGTTTGAACTGCTAAGATTCCGTTTATCAACCAAGTACAAACTGTCTCTGCCACCCGGGTAACTCCAATGTATTTTTTTTTAAGGAGAGAAGAAGACATGAAACTATTATTTTTATTAAAGAAAATGAGCTGAAGAAGTTGCCAACTGCAAACAGGTTCAGATTGTCAAGAAGGATGTGAGGTTTTCTGTACAATGCGATCAGACAAATATGAAAACCGTAGATTACACTGTACTGAGCACGCACACTTTTCCTTGCTTCATTTTATGTAAAAGCATAAACGATATGCTAAGGAGTCTTATGTGGAGGAAGTTAGACTGTTGAAACCATTCCGAGGTACAGCGAAAGAAAGATCTGAGGATCTGCCTCCACAAGATCACAGCCCTGACAGCTTCACAGAGAGCAGTTCCTCACTGCAATCGATGAGGTGCTATGACTGGAGTCAACTCAAAATGAGTTCCTTTGTTCTTTGGTTCACAATATACTCTACGGCCATTGCTTTTTCCTTATGTCTCGTGGCAAACCTACAGGACAGAGGGACACAGCAGAGCTGCTCATTAGGACTTCTAAGATGGCAAATCGTTATGGTTGCAGACAACCTCATCTTTCTCCCACAGAGCAGCTGGTGAACTTGAACTACCAGACTTGCCATTAGCAACAAGGTGCTCAGCCCACTATGTAACCAGGACTCCTTTTGATGGCTAATAACTGCTCAACTTGCTTTATGAAACCTGGCCACTATCATTTGCTGTTTTTCATTTCTTTATTTTTAAACTACTATATGTTTTCTGGTTTTTTTTCCCCTTTAATCACAGTTGTTCAAGCTGAAATAAGACTTCAGGCATATAAACAATGAAAGCAGTGTAAAATAACATTCCATAAGAGGCAATAGGTTAACGAATTAAGTCTTGCGATATAATAAACTTACTTTTCATATTTTACTCTACTGCTAAAAGGTAACATACTCAGAATTAAGAACACTTGACTTGCTTCTCAAGGATCTATCCTGCACATACTGGGCAAAAGAAGAGCAGGGGAGTTTTACAATGACTGTCTAGCCATGGCTGCCTTTTTCTGAAAATTGCATTTCCCGTTATCAAATAATGCATGCAAGGCTGACATTTCCATGTTTTTCCCATTTGTTTTTCATCAGTTGTACTTAAGGTTAATTTGCTTAGAAAGTACAGGAATCATATAATCTGTAAGAGAGAGATGTGGTCTACAAGAAGAGGATTCCTGTTTTCACAAATAAATATGCAAAGCTAAACAAAGCTTTTCCTTCTTTGACTCCACAGAGAAATAAATTAGAATAACAAAAGGTTCAAGATGTAACCTAAAATGGTCAAAAGGGTGTTTGTCTCTTGCTTTTTGTTTATCTTATTGTCATCTTCATGATTAAGCATATAAAATTAAAACTAAGCATGCCCCTTATATTAAAAATACAGGGATAATCCCTGTTTTCAAATTGATTTTGATGCCTAGAACCCCTATAGGACAGAGTAGAATTTTCCTCTGGGGTTTCCAAGACTGTAAATCTTTTTGGAAGCAGACAGCCTCATCTTTTCCTCTCTGGAGAGATGGTGGGTTTGAAGAGCCAACCTTTTCTGCTCAGCAGTTGAGCACTTTATGTACTGGACTCTTAGAGTGCCTTAGGTTCAAGTGGCTTAAAAAGTTCATAGAAAATTGAAGTGGAAAAATAATGGAATTTTTCACAAGAACTTTTGAATTGACATCCTTTTGTAATAATATATATATGTGTGTGTGTATGTGTGTTTGTGTGTATGTGCACATATATGCATATTTCTTACTACATTAAATATATATAAGATCCCCTCCCACATAGGTATCTTTTACATGAACTAGACAATTATTTACTATGTCTTAAAAATAATTAGAACACCAGATTATGAAAGTACCTTGTCAATTGAGGGCAGGTGGCCAAACAAATGGACAAGTGTATGTCCTTGCTCAAAGATAAACATGCATATATATCTGCATGTATATGAAGATACTCCAAAACGTTTGTGAAAAAATTCCATTATCTTTAATTCAGTTTTTCCAGGAACTTTTTAAAACTTCCTTATATATTATATTGGTAGAAAAGAACAGTTTTTTCTCTTGCTTCTAGGCAATGTATCAGCACCAGAAATAATGGATCTCTGCATAGTCACAAGTGGGTCATTCAGCTGATCCAGAAAGATTCTTCCTGTTACAGCAGATTTTAACGGAGATAACTGTCTGGCAAGAAGTACACTGCCATGTAGTCTTTTAAAGTTAGCAAAAAATTGTCAAATATATCTGGCAAGAATTTACAATATTTTATAGTCAGTTTTTACATATAAATGCATGCATAATAATACATCTGGATCTAGAATTTAAGTTATCGCAAGTTGGCTACAGACAAAACCAAAATGTAAATATATATTACATGATAAATGACACCATTTATGTTTTCAAGTGACATGACTTATATTAACTGTGTAGAAACTGATTACCTAGGTAAACTTGATTGTAACTTTATTTTCTAAAATCTCATGACTCTGTGCCTAAAAAATGCTGATAATACCACTTTAAAACTATTACATGGAAGAACTGTTTGTGATGTTGCTAAAGGAAAATAGAGTTGTTTCTTTCTCTCTCTCTCTTTTTTAAGGTGCCAATGAAGCCTTACAAGAACCATTTATTTCTAAGCTACAATAGGAACCTCTATTTATCCTTTCTTTGAGGTATAAACATTGACCTTAGGAAAAATACTAATCAATAAAATGTAACCTCTTAGGATGAGTCATAGTTTTAGGTGAGAATAGATCCATCTTTTACTTGTGGTGCAGTTTGGGATTTGGGGGAAACATAGCATGGTGATTTCATAGTACTGGCATGAGATTCTCATACTATCTAACAGAATTCATACTAACACACACAACTAGAACTCTTTAATATAATTGAACTGGATTTATTGGAACCATTTTGTGACAAGTACAATTACCATGAATACAATCAAGCTTTTAACTTGATAAATCAGGATCTTAAGTGAATATCCATTGCCACCCTAGAATTTACTCAAGAACATACAGAGAATATGAATCAGCTACCTATATTAATGGGATCAGAGAATTATATCTTCAATATGTGAAATTAAGCTTAAACTCACAGCAAGCCTTGATTCTTGATCACTTTTCAAATTCTATTGAGCACGGAAATCTATAATTACCAATGCATTTTATTTATGATGATGTTTTATATATCCTACATCTTGTCAAGCCTCACGTTCTATAAGAGATTTCCAAGGAACTAGCAGTGAAGAAAACACAAGCCAGTTGATGTTGCTCATCAGGCCAATTTTGACAATTTACTGTTCCCTCTTATTGAAATCCTTATTACCACATAATTAATCCATACAAACCATAATGTCTGAAAGATCCAAATAGAATGGGATGGCAATTGTTGCTATTTGCTGTAGAACCATCCAAGCTTCATGCCAACGATTTAGGATAAGCGTATATAACATTAGTCATTTGACTAGACACAAGCTTACAGATAGATGAACTTGAGACTGTCATAGTCACCAACTCCCCTGATTTGCCTAAGATTGTGCCATTTAAACACTTAAAACTCTGTTTCATGGATACTCCGTAGTCTTGGCTAAAGGGACTGTTGCTTTCCCTAGTTCTGGACCCAATATAGGCTATACATTACACATATTTTGACTCCTATTGCAGAAAGGATAAAAAGCTTCATCCAGGTTGAAATGTTGCCCCATGGTCTCAGAAAGAGGCATTCAATTGAAGCAGTTCCACTTACATCTTTTGAAACCATTTCATTTATATAAGATTTCTTTCTAACAGAAGTTTCTATTACCCAGTGAGAAAAGCTATTTTTTTATTAGACCTTGGGCCTTTTTACTTGAATGCATATTAAGGAGACAAAACGAGTCTACTACTAAATCAAAATAGTCAAATACTTAGTACAAAGTAAAACCTTATGAACATTAAGATGACAAATAATGTTTGTCCCCAAAGAGTTTATATCTTAATCGGCAATTCAAAATGGCATTGTATTGGCATGTAATCATGTGATGGAGATTAGCTAGTTTGATGGTAATCTTGATCCTCACATCACTCAAACTATCTGGATCTCATTACCTTACATTTCATTTTCACCACATTTATGTTAGTGTTTGAATGAAGCATAAGGTGTAAGAAATACTTTATTGATTTGTTGTTTCACATAACATTGGGAAATTTGCTATTTATTATTTTTGTTTGTTTACTGGGTAGCTTACTCTGACAATAAAGAGGTTTTCTTGCTTCCTTGTTTGTTTGTAACCTTGGGGAAATATATGACTTGTGATTTCTAGAATTATTTTTTTTCAGAATATATTTATATCTAATTGCAAATCATCATTTTTACTGTAACAATTTGTTTTGGTATTTAAATATCTTATTATAATTTCAAAATAGAAAATACTGAAAAATGCACACTGATGAGTTCAGCATTACGTAATTAGTCATGCAGGTTATTTAAACAGATCTAGGTGGTACAGAAAAGATCCTTGTAGTGCTGGGGTTTGGTTTTAGACTGTTTACTCACAAGGTCAACAGTTCAAACACACCAGCTGAGAGAGGTGGCTATTTACTCATATATAGACTGATAGTCTTAAAATCAACTAAGTGTCCCTATGGGTCAGAATCAGCTCAATGGCAGAGGACTTAGATGGTAGGTGATAAAGGTGTTTGATATGGATGATTGAATGCATAGCACTCCATAGGAATTTTTACCTGTATTTTGTTGACTATGCAGTCACTTGAATCTATGGATCATAACAACATATGGATAACAATGCAATGAATGAGAAATTCAGAACACTTATCTGTGCTCATATAGAATCTGGATATAAACCATAAGGTATTTGAGTTAGTTAATTGTGCCAGCCTGGCCGATAATCACATGTGGGCCTGGTTGAAAGGTGGAGGGATAAATGGGTGGTGAAGCCTCGCCTTTCTAGTTCTCGGGTCTCTTGTTTTGTGATGGTTGCATCGGGTGCAGCTGCCTTAGCAGTTCCCTGCTTCAGCTTGCAAGATGGATTTCCTACAAGACATCCCCAAGGAGAAGCCGCATGGATCTATCCCGATGCAGCCCTGGGTGCTGGAGCAGCCGTGTGGAGACCCCTGCCAGTGCTGAGATGCTTGTTCGTTCGTTCACTGACTCAGCTTTCCTCCTGCAGTCGGCATTATTGCCTCTGTTTTGTGAGGTGACGTACTTTGTGGACTGGTGTTGGGTATGGGTTAATGTTGGACTTGTGGGCTTGGGCAGCATTGGGTTGGGATGTTTTCATGATGCACATTTTCTTTTCATAAAACTCTCTCTTATACGTGAGTTGCTGTGGATTTGTTTCTCCAAAGTACCTAGACTAATACAGTATTCCTTTGAATAGAACAAGGGAATAATATCTGGCTTAAAATTTGGAAAGTGAGTGTCAGGGTAATATCATTTCCCTTATTTGTTCAATATGTTTGATGAGGAAATAATCAAAAGTTGGCCTCTATGGAGAAGAATTTGGCATCAGGGTTGGAGGAAGACTTATAAACAACCTAAGGTATGTAATAACTAAGCCTTCCTTGCTTAAAGCAAGCAGTAACTTAAACAGTTGCCAATGAAGATCAAAAGAAGAGCCTTCAGTAAGCATTACTCTTAAAAGTTCAGAAGACACAAATCCTCACAAGTGAATGAGAAAGCAACACCATGATAAACACAGTGTGTGTGTGTGTGTGTGCATGTGACAAATAAAACCAAACTCTTCATTGTGAGAGACTGTATTTTACTTGAATCCACTTCAAGCCCATAGAGTCAACAATCAAGAGATTAAATTACATATCGTGTTGAGAAAATCTGCTCCATGAACAGCCAGAATGCACCTTAAAAGAAAGGATAGAGAAACTTAATCTCATCCACATTCAACGTGTAATCAGGAGGAACCAGTGCCTGGAGAGAAATAGCATGCTTGGGAAAGTAAAGGGTCAGAGAGAAAGTAGACCAGCAATTTAACTTGACTGACGGAGTAGGATTGCAATAATTGGCAGGAAATTTTCACGGGAGTTGTACAAAAAACTTGATATTAACTCTGACCACAAAATAAGTTTTCCCATGGAACAAAATACATCTTTATTTTTAAGGGTAACTTAGTGAGACTAAGACAAGTATATCATTAACTTGTCTGTAGCCACCCACTGATTGCAGACACACACACACATATATTTGTGTGTGTGTATACATATACATACATACATACATACTGGAACCATACCTTTTTGTTCCTCTCGTGTGTAGGATACTTAGAGTTGAAATGGACTTGGTGGCACTTAACATCAACAGGTGACACAAACGAAGAGATTTGGAAAGATAAGGCTGTCTGCTGCCATAAAGACTGACAATCTCACAATAAATGATGATGGAACAATTACATCTTGTCTTACAGGGTTGATATGAGTCACAATGAACTCAATAGCAGTGGGTTTTGTGGGCATTAATTAACTCATCTGAAAAAACTGGATTAAACTAGTACTAAGCCCAAGGGCTGTTGTAAGTGTAAATAAATATATCTAAAGTACATAGAACACTGTAAGGCATAATAATAGTAAGCTGTATGTATTACTTATTATATCTAGCAATTTGAATTATACATCTATTATCCCAACTTTTATGGCTAAATGAAAGAAAAGATTCATACAAGGAATTCACTCTTCTTCCAATCTCTTAAAATGCTTCTTTATTAATGTGATCTATGTCATAAAATTAACATAAAATGAGTATGGTATTTATATGCTTCACCTTTCTGCTTACCGATGACTCTGTGAAATGGAAAGCAAACACATAAAATAGCCAACGAAATAGCCATCTTATAAAAGGCTTAAATGTAGGACTTCCAGCGAGATGGCGCTGAGGTACTCAGGTCATGTTGGAAGCTTCATGGAGAACGGGGAGTGTATGGATTCGGAAGCGGAGGAGGGATCTGGGTATGATAGCTGACCACTGCAGCAACCCAACAGATCTTCCTCAACCTGGGAGTTGATCTTTCCTCTACATCTATACCCACTGCGGAGCACCCGAGATCTGCAGCCTAGTGCCAGAGCATACCCAACCTGTGCAACCAGTGCTACTGCAGACCCAGCTATGGCTAGCAACTGCCAGGCATCTGTCTGTGGCCCAACCACCATGCCTGGAGCCCACCAAATACCAAATTGCGGCTCCTTCAGTTACGACTTGACCCCCCAAACCGCAGCCATTCACCTGAGACCTTTCTGACCATGCCCAGCACCCTTCCCCCATCTGCCAGTGGCTCCCTCCACCCTGCCCAGTGCTCTCCTGCCATCTACCAGGGGGTTGTCCCACTGCACAAACCACTGTCCTGCTGGCTGCCCTGGGCTCTTGCAACCACGCCTAGGACCTGTGGAAGTATCCAATTGCAGCATTGAGAGTCTGGGGCGATGTTCAGGCTTCAGTATGAGTCTGCTCGCAGCTGTGGAAGCCGTAGTCAAAGCCCACCAGGCATCCATGCACAACTTCTACAGCCTTGAGTGGACTCCTACAGGAGCCTGAACCGTTGTAGCAGACTCAACACTGCAAAAGATCTCTCCAATATGTCTGATAATGATGTTTGATGCCTTGGCTAGAACTCAATCACCCTCTGCACATGGCACTTTCAGCTGGGTTGCTTCTGCCACCATGGTACCAAGGCAGTTCTGCCTTGACTCCATGACTCCCCTGCCGGGTTGCCTCAGCTCCATAGTTCCCCTGCAGGATCGTTTCAGCCTACCGGCAATCCGACCTGGTGATTCCTGATTTAGTAGTGCCGCTGCCAGACCACCCACAACAGCATGGCTTCTCTGCATGTCAGCCCTTGCCGTCTGGCCCACCAGTTGAATCGGCCCAGACAAGTGGTTCCCCTGTCAGGCAGTCCTGCCCTGAGACTCTTTCCATAAGCCCACCCTGAACTCGGGAACTTCTTACCAGCTAGCCTTAGCCTCACAGCCACCGGACTGATCCGACCTGGTCCAGCAACACTCCAGCCAACCAGCACTGGCTCCTTGGCTTCCCCTCTGCCTGTCCCAAACCACCAGCCCCTCTGCTGCATAACCCTGAATTATGACCCCTGCCAGTCAAGCCTGGCCCCACCGCCTGCGTACCATTGTCATCCTCAACCCACCTTCCAAGGTCTCCTGCTGCCACTGGCCACTAAACCACTATGGCACCTTGCCTGATTGTCATTCACAGTGCCCCCCTCTCAGCCTGGAACCATTCAGCCTGCATTCCCTGAGAAGGCCATCCAACTTGCCTTACCAAAAGGAAATCCCGCTGGCTAGAGAGAAAATGAGATCCCAGTTGAGATAAAACAATACCTCAATCTCCCAGCGCTGTTGGCTGCAGGCAGTCTGCAGGAGCATTCTTGTCAGCCTTACCAGATAGAAAGGCCAGGGCTCTTTTGACTTGTGGGAAAATGGTGCTAAGCTCCTCCAAAATGACACTTAGGCAACAACTTTCCTCAACATCCTCAACGAGAAAGCAAGAGAAACAAAATACAATGTCGGAGAAAGTCCTGGACCTATCTAAGTTCATAGAAGAATCAGACTTTGATCTGCCACAGAAAGAAATCTTGATAAAAATGTGTAATGCTTTGAAAGGGAACCATGTTCAAATAATTGGGATCCAGAGCAAGACACACAAAAATGGATCAGCTGCAAAAATAGTGGGGGAATTCCTGGAAGAAAACTTCACCAACTTAATCAATTTGAATCAGGCAACCATACAGGAAACACAGATACACCAACTAGACTGAACCCAAGGAAGAATTCCCCAAGGTATGTGATAATTAACTTATCCAACTTTAAAGAAAAGGAGATAAATAGAAGAGCAGCTAGAGAAAAACAGGCAGTCATTGATAAAGTTACTCAGATAAGAATATGCTCAGACCTGTCACGAGAAACCACAAAGAAGAGGAGAGATTGGAGTAACATTTTCCAAAAGTTGAAAGGCAAAAAGCCAACCCAAGAATCCTCTATCATGCCAAACTATCTATCAAGAGAGATGGAGAAGTAAGTCTTCCTGGACAAGGAAAAACTCAAAGAATATGTTAAAAGGAGCACAACTCTACAAAAATGTCTTGTCAACTCACTGTGGTTAGAAGACCAACATTCATTGAAGACAAATGGGAGACCACCACAGAGTAATTCCACCCAGAAGTCAGCACACCAAAAAAACCCACCAAGATAACATTGGCTCCACGTTGAAAAGAAGGCAAGAATGAACCTCCATAGGTACAACACACTGATAAGGAAGGATGTAGGAAAAAAACCCAACAAAAAGGTCCAAGATGACATCCAAGTATCCACAGATGGATGTAATAACTCTGAATTGTCAATTGTCTGAATTCAGCCATTAAAAAACAAAGACTAGTAGACTGGCTTAGAAAACATAGCCTATCAATCTATTGTCTGCAACAGCCAGTGAGCATATTAAATATATATGCTCCTCAGAAGAGATCCACAAAAGTCATCAACCAAATTATTCAAAAGATGAAAAAAGAAATCACAAGCTCAATAATCCTAGTCGGTGACTTTAATACACTGGTCTCTGAGAAGGATAGATCCCTGGGAAAGAAGTAAACTCAACAATTAGGCGATTCGACCTGATAGACACTTTTATTGCTCTCCTCCCTAATGCAAAAAAAAAATCATATTCTTTTCAAGTGCACATGGCACATATTTGAAAATAGATCACATGCAGAGACACAAACACATAGAGGTTATTCAGACTTCCCTTTCAGACCACTACACCATAAAGCTGGAAATCAACAAAAGGACAATCTGAAAAACAAGGGCAAACGATTGGAGGATAAATAACTCTCTTTGGCAAAATGTGTGGGTATTGGCCCAGATTAGAGACAATATTAGCAAGTTTTTAGAAACAAATGACAATGAGAACATAACACATCAAAACCTTTGGGACACAGCAAAAGTAATTATCAGAGGAAGTTTGATAGCGATAAATGCACATATGATAATGGAAGAAAAACTTATGATTGATGCACTATCACAAAACCTCCAGCAATTAGGACAGAGTCAAGAGAATAATCCCACTAATAGCCAAATAAATGAAACAATGATCAGGGCAGAGATAAATTAGTGAGAAAATAATGTAAAAAAATTAGCATCGTAAAAAGTAAAAAGTTGATTCTTGAAAGGATCCACAGAATTGACAAACTGCTGCTGGCAAACCTAACCAAAGAAAGGAAGGACCTGACATTTATAGACAGAATGAGGATGAAATAGAAGAAATCGCAATGGACCCTAACAAGATTAAAAAGCTAATTGCACAGTACCATGAAGGTCTTTACTCCAATGAATTAAACAACTTGGAAGACATGGCCAAATACTTGGAAAATAATTCCTCCCTAGTTTATCCCATGTAGATGTCAGGAACCACATCAGACTCATAGCAATAGAAGAAATAGATATGGTTGTCAAGGGATTACCAACCAAGAAACCCCCAGCCAGACAGCGTCAGACAAGAATTCTACCAAACATTCAGGGAAGAGCAGACAGCAATCCTACACAAACAATTCCAGAGTATAGAAAAGAATGGCAAACTCCCAAACTCATTCTATGAAGCTAGTATAACACTGATACCTAAAGCAGGCAAGGATCCTACAAGAATAGAGAACTCCTTACTGATATCTTGATGCAAAAATTCTTAAAATATTAGCCCATAGAATACAAATGTATATAAAACATATATCCATCAGGTGGGATTCATTCCAGGGATGGTCAACATCTGAAAGTCCATCAACATTATCCATCACATGGAAAAGAAAAGTGACCAAAAACACATGATAATATCAATAGATGCAGAAAAACATTAGACAACATCTAACACCCATTCTTAATTAAGATACTTCAGAAGACAAGAATGGAGGGAAAATTCCTCAATATAATACAAGCAATATGTGAAAAAACCAACAGCCAGCATTACAGTTAATGGAGAAAAGATGAAAACAAACCCACTGAAATAGGTGCGCCCTGTCCCTACTTTTATTCAATGTCACACTGGAGGTCCTAACTAGCAACATAAGGCAAAAGAAGGACATTAAAGATGTTCATCAGGGGAAAAAAGAGGTGAAATTATTACTATTTGCAAATGACACAGTTCTATATATTGAAAACACCAAAAACTCCACAATAGAAATATGGAAGCGATAGAGAAATATAGTAGTGTGGCAGGATATAAGATCAACAAACAGAAGTCTATTGGATTGCTATCTGCATCAGAAAAGATCATGGAACAGAAGATCAAAAAGGTAGAGCTCTTCACAATAGCCTAGCACAAATTGAGATATCTAGGGATATACCTTCCAAAAAAAACAAAAGATTTGTATGAGAAAAATTAGAGAACACTATAATAAGAAACCAAAGTGATCTCTACAAATGGAAGGATATCCCATGCTCATGGATCACAGGACTCAATATAGTAAAGATGACAATTCTACCCAATGCACTATGAGATAGTTAAGGTTTATTATGTCAGCATGGCCAATGAACACATGTGGAATCAATTGAAGGGTGGAAAGATAAATGACTCAGTAACCCTCCTTTCCAGTTCTTGGGTCTCTTGCTTTCTGATGGTCAGACCAGGGTGCAGCTGCCTTAGCCAGTTCCCTGCTTCAGCTGGCAAGGCTCACTTCCAGCAAGACATCCCCAAGGAAAAATCACATGGACCTACCCTGATGTAGCTCTGGGTGCTGGAGCAGCCGTGTAGAGATCCCTGTCAATGCTGAGATGCTTACACATTCACTGACTCAGCTTTCCTCCTGTAGTCGGCATCATTGCGTGTGTTTTGTGAGACTGAATAGGACTTTGTGGATTGGTGTTGGACATATGAACTAATGTTGGACTTATGGGATTGGGAAGCACTGGGTAGGGATGCATTCTGAATGTACACGTACCCTTTATATAAAACTCTCTCTTATACATATAAGTTTCTGTGGATTTGTTCCTCTAATTTACCCAGACTAACATACACTATATAAGTGTAATGCTCTGCCAATACAAATACCAGCATCTTCTTTCAAAGAAATGGAAAAACGGATTCTTCTGGAAAGGGAAGAAGCCCACAATTAGCAGAGAACTTCTGAAGAAGAAGCACAAAGTCAGAGGGCTTGCGCTACCTGACTTTAACACTTATTATACAGACACAGTGGTGAAAACAGCCCAGTGCTTGTATAATGACAGATACTCAGACCAATGGAAAGGAACAGAAAATACAGAAATAAAATCATCTGCATATAGATAAGTGACCTTTGATAAGGGCCCCCAAAATACCAAATGGGAAGTGGACCCCCTCTTTAACAAGTGGTGATGTAAAAAATGGATATATACTGGTTGAAAAATGAAGCAAGACCCTACCTCACTCCAAGCACAAGAATTAATTCAGGGTGGATCCCAGATCTCCAGGTAAAGCCCCAAACTATTAGGATCATCAATGAGGGATTTTGGACAACCTAAGAACCTTGGCACAGGGTTACGTAGGCTACTGGAAATAGGGAAGGACACACACACAGAGGAAGCACAAATTGACAAGTGAGATATACTAAAGAAAAGACACCTGTGTGCATTAAAAGTCTTCACCAAGAGAGTCATAAGAGAGCCCACAGGCTGGGGAAAGATTTTTAGCAATGACATGTCAGAAAAGGGGCTTATTACTAAAATTGACAATACTACGCTAGCCTACAATAAAAAAACAAAAACAAAAAGCCCATTGAGTAGGTGGGCAAAACACTTGAACAGAAGTTTCACAAGGGTGGAAATCCAAATGGCCAATAAGTATATGAGAAAATGTTCCTGATCATTTGCCATCAAATATAGCAGAATTAAAAAATCAGAAAGCAACAAATATTGGAGGGGCTGTGGTAAGATAGGAAATATCTTTCACTTCTGGTCATCTTGTAGGTATGTATAGTCACTATGGAAAGTGATTTGGTGATACCTAAAGCAAATGGAAATTGAGCTACCTTATCACCCAGCAATCCCCCTACTGGGCACATACCCATAAGAAGTAAGAAACAGACCACAACAAGACATCTGCACTCCAATGTTCAAGGTGGCACAGTTTACAATTGCAAAGAATTGGAAACTACCTAAGTTTCCCTCAATTGAAGAATGGATTAAAAATGCTGGTGTATACATATAATGGAGTATTACACAGCCCTAAAAAGCAGTGATGAACACATGAAGCATATAGTCTTATGGGAAGAATTGGAGGAAATTATGCTAAGTGAAGTTAGCCAAACACAAAAGGACATGTATGACATGAGCTCACTGAGTTAACTCCAAACAGCACAAAGGGCATAAAGGAAAAGTAACTTAAAAAGAAGGAAAATAAGAAGAAAAAGAAGAAGGAGTAGATTCAAGTAGCATCAGGGCTGAAAGACATCTTTCCCACCTCTCTCATGCCCTTAAGGACTATTGGGAGGGGAGAAAAAAGAAAAGAAAAGACAAGGGCATTGGGGGAGCAGTGCATCCTATCCACCCATGGGGAGGGTATTGTTTGTGTCTCCACAGGAAAGGGAGAGAGAAACCAGACTTCATTCTGGTGTGCCAAGCCCTACAACATGCCTGTAGGTAGCAGTTTATTAACAGAGAGAATTGCTGGACTGGCCCCAATCCAAACTATGTGAAGCTCCCCACCCCCTCCCCCCTACCTCTAGAAGATCATGCTATAGGGGACAGCACTGAAGATACAGACTGGAGAGGGTAGCTGGCGGGTCTGGGTCTGTCATGTCCTCATGAGAACAAACTAAGAGGAATGAGTGAGCGAGAGAGAACCCCAAGCTGGCCCACCAAGCCTTGAGGGTGACACTTCTGCTCAGAGCAGCCAATGAACTGAGAGGACTGTATGGCCAGACCCAGCTCGAGACATATCGTCCCCTCACTGGGCCACAGCACTACAGAGGACAACACTAGAGACACATTGCGGCAAGTGGGACACATCACGAAGGGACCAGAACAAGCAGAGTCATCATGTCCCTGAGGAATCCCGAAAATAAGACTCCTGACCCAGAGGGCAGTACTTGACACCTCACTTGACCTGGTTGGTGGGCATTCTTAATGGTCAGCAGATAAACCTGGAACAATGTATTGTTTTTTCCTTTCTCTCTCTCTCTTTTTTTTTATCACAAAATAGGCAGGATAAACAGAGGAGGAGGTGGGGGGAAGGGTTGTGGTGAGTCAACAAACTCAGAGACAGGGGAACATCAGTGAATCTAAAATCTATGGCCAGGAGGGTTTAGAATGCCTGGTGGTATTTGATCAATTGTAATCTAACCGAGAGGAATTACTGAGAGCTGAATGAAGGGTGAACAAAATGGTGGGGTAGGAGGAAATTAAAAGGAAAAAGAAGAAAGAGGTAGAAGGTGAAAGCTATATATAGAGAGGTATAAATATGGAAATGTGTATATGTGAATATATTAATATGCAAAGATAGGGGTATCGATCTATGTATTTATATTTACATGGTACAGCACTAAGGAAGCAGATGTGCTTCAGGCCTCTACTTAAGTCTTCCCTCAACAAGAGAACATTTTGTTCTAATAACGTGGCGCTGTGTGATACTCACCTTCAGACGCAATCAATGAAGACAAAATGGGTGCAAAAGCAAATGTGATGAAGATAGCTGATATTGCCCAGCTATTAAGTAGGGGGACAAATAACATAATTATGGGTGAAGGGATACATCGGATGCTGTAAGATATGAAAAATGTGTATACATATAACTTATTAAGGGTTCATGGGGGTGGTAGGGTTGGGAAGGGAAGGTGTAAAGATGAGCTGATATCAAAGGACTCAAGTAGAAAGAACATGTTTTGAAAATGAGGATGGCAGCACGTGAACTTTTGCTTGATACAATAGATTTTTTATTGTAATAATATCTGTAAGAGCACCCAATAAAATGATCAATAAAAAGGACATTAAACAAGAAAATAAAAGGGGCAATATTTTGGAGAGAAGCAAGATGAAGCTGACTGCTCCCATTAAAAAATACACAAATCTTCAGAAACCTTATATAGGTCAGTAATGAGTTAGGCTCTACTCCATGTCTGTGAGCTTTAGAACTAGTCTTTTGCAAAAGAAGATACTCTGTATCTATGCTGTCCCTTGGAGTCTATCTCTAGTGCCAGTATCTACTCATGATTTAGACAATTGTGCACAGGATGAGGTATCAGAAGATCAAAAATAAGATGCATTAGACTGGGTTGTATTACAATAGTTTTCTTGCATTTACTTTGTTTTATTTTGCTTTGAAAGAAGCAAAACATTCTTGTAGATTTGAATAATTTTACCACCTAAATGAGGCAATGAATGAATAAGGGAAGACAGCTCAAACGAACCTGAAGTCATCATACACTGGGTACAAAGCATTGATTTAAGATTCCTCTAAATGATTCACTAATAAGTCTTAGTGAGAGAGGTAAGGGGATTCAGCAACTTAGATGACCACTGGTAATTTCAATAGTATTTGTTAACCTACCTTTCATTTAAAATGTGTTCGAAATGCAGAACACCAGGCACCATTCTGAAAGCTTCTGAACTGGAACTTGGATCTTAATAAGACATACATCCTCCTCCTCAAAGGGACAGTTTTAAAGTTCAAAAATCATGATATTAGAAGAATGAGACACTCAAGAACAATTCTCATAAAGAAGATGGTTAATGAAATAGAAGCCATAAGTGAATAGGAAGAGTCTGGAAATTATAGTAAATTATGTCAAATCTGTCAATGACCACATGACGGACACTTTGTGAAACCTCTCAGAAGATATTTGGGTCCCTATGAGTCAGAATTGACTCAATATCACCGAGTTTAGACTTTTTAGTTGAAGAAGGTGAAGAAAGCATCAAAGGTTTCAATGGAAAGCGAGGGAAAACAGAGTTATTCAACTTGCCACTTGTGTTAGGCTGAGTTGACAAGAGAAACAAATCCACTGACACTCATATATATCTAAGAGAGAGCTCTATATCAATAAGTATTTATATATCAAGCAAACATCCCAGCCCTATCCAGATCACGTCCATAAGTCCATGCCAACCCATAAGTCAGATACCAGTCCATAAGTCCCTCTTCAGACTCACACAGCCACATGAAATGATTCAGAATGCAGGAAGATCACAGGCTGGCGGGTGCAAAATTTTGTGGATCCAATGGTGATAACTCTGGGTGCAATCAGGGTCAGCCAGCAGGACGGTGAAGGCAGAGCGAGAAGAGTTGTTTCCCAGGCCCCTTCTTATGAGAAGGCCACACCCACGAAGAGGCAAAGAGGTACTATCAGACTGTGAGCTGATTGACGGACTAGCCTCGACTCCTACATTTTTTATATATCTTCAAGTTGTCATGAAATCATGTAACTACCACACTACCAAACAGGTGTCAATTGCATATATCAACTATGTCAGTTACAGTGCATGTCTTAGGTTAAACACTATACTACAAGAGTGTATATTAAAATGTATGATCCTTTTTAATTATGTTAGCAAATAAACTATATTGATAACATAATATATGTTAGGCATTATGATAGTTGGACTTCTTATGTAAGACAAAATCTCTATCCTCAAGTTATTAAAATGTATTATCGTTTTAGTTCAGAGGTGAAAGCACAACAACAACAACAAAATATAACAGGTCTTTAAGAACCAACAACAAAAGTAGCCCTGGCTCAATTATCTTCACTGGTGATTTCTACCAAACATTCAAAGAAGTGCTAATATCAATTCTATTCAAACTACTCTAGAATATAGAAAGTGGTAGAATACCCTGAATACATTTTTATATGAGCATAACCCTTATATCAATTTAAAGCAAAAACATCACTAAAATATTACAAAAGTATCTTTTATGAACATAAATACAAAAATTTGAAACAACAAGGGAAGGCTAGTCAGAAAAAATTTTTTTTGAAACGAAACTCCAGCCAAAGTATCCAACAACACATCAAAAATTAATACATTATGACTAGATGAGATTCATATAAGGGATGCAAGCATGGTTCAAAATTAAAGAGCAATCAATGTAACCCAGCATATACATAATTAAAGAACACATGCTCACAAACAAACACATACATAAGTAAAAAACACATGATCACATCAATAGATTGAGAAAAGGCATTTAGCAGAATTCAACACACATTCCTAATAAATGCTCAAAAATAGAAAAATAAACAAAACTCCAACATTATTGTTAGGTGCCATCAATTCTGTTTCAACTAGTAGTGACCATTTGTACAATAGAAAAAAACACTTTTTCTGTGCCATCCTCACAATTCTTCTTATGATTAAGCTCATTTTCATCTCCACTAGATGAGTCCCTGTAGAAGGACATCATGCTTACTGAAGCAAAGGGGCAACAACAACGAGGAAGGCCCTTGACAAGCTGGATTGACTTAGTGGCTGCGACAACGGGCTCAAAGAGAACAATTGCGAGGATGACACAGGATTGGGCTGTGTTTCCTTGTGTTTTCTATCGTACATAGGGTTGTGATGAGTCCAAACTAACTCCGTGGCACCTAATAGCAATACACAGATTGAATGAGTATGGTGCGAGGATACAATCCTGGTTTTAAACCATGCAGTGTTCTCTATAACTGACCATACAACTGCCTCTAAATCCATGGGCAAGTTCTGCATGGGCACAGGGAGGTATTCTGGAATCTCGTTCTTCTCCAGGCTAACCATAGTTTGTTATGATCCACACAGTCAAATACCTTTGCATAGTCAGTAGAACACAAGTAAACTTATTTATTTTATTCTCTACCTTCATCCAGAATCTGAATTCAACGATGTTTTGTTTTCTCTTCTGAATCTGACCTGAATCTTTGACAGTTTCCTGTCAATGTACTGATATAACCATTGTTGGATGATCTTCAATAAAAATTTACTTAAATGTGGTATTAAGAGTATTTTTCTATAATTTGTGCATTCTATTTGGCCAGTTTTCTTTGGAATGGATACAAATATGGATCTCAACCTAGCAGTTTGTAAAGTAGCTGTCTTGCAAATTTCTTGGCAGTGCTTCATCAGCTTCTTGCAACAGTTGTGATTATTACTTTCATTGAAAATCTTACTCATCTAAACAGCACGCATTGACCTCTTTTTGCCTGAAACAAAAGAGAATGAAAACAACAAATATACCATGAAGCAATTAGTCTAAAGAAGTAATGGCCCTGAATCTGCAGCATCGGGAGAAGGATATATCTGACCAGAGCACATAGGAGCAGATGTCGGGGGAGGAGGAGAGACTGGAGCACATCCTGGCCCACCAGGCCTTGAGGACGATGACCCCAAATAGAGCAGCCAGTCCACAGAGAGGACCACATGGCCAGCCCCACTATGAGACATGATGCCCCTCACTGACCCATGGCTCCGCGGGGGACAACACCAGTGACACAGTGTGGGAATTGCACCTGATCTGACCCCGCCACACTGAGGCAAAGCACTGGGGGAGTGCAGCAGAACAGCAGGGGAGGGGAGGAGCAAGATCCCCAGGGAATGATGAGGGTGGACATTGGAGACAGGGCAGGGTGCCCCAACAGGCTAGACTGGAAAACACAAGCTTTTCTTTCTTGGTATATTTTAATTTGTTCTTTGTCAGTGGCTTGATGTTGTTGCTGTTTTGTTGTACATTGTTGCTTGGTTTTGCTCTGTCTTGTTTTTGTGCATGTTGTTGTCTCCACAGGCCTGTCTGGATAGGACAGGCTGGATGAAAAATCTGGAGGAGAAAACAATGGGACTGACAGTTCTGGGGGGACATGGGAGAGGGGGAGGTGGGGGGAAGGGAAGAGGTGTTAACAAACCCAGGGACAAGGGAACAACAAGCGATCCAAAATGGTGGGGAGGTGGGTGTGGGAGACCTGGTAGGGCATGATCAAGGGGAATGTCACAAAGAGGAAGTGCTGAAATCCTGGTGGGGACTGAGCATGATAGTGGGATGGGAGGAGAATCAAGGGAAATAGAGGAAAGAGCTGGGAGGCAAAGGGCATTTATAGAGTTCTAGACAAAGACATGTACATATAGGAAATATATTTTTAAAGTTTTAGCATTTAAATTTAAAAATTAAATCTATTAATTTTTAATCTATTAACATTATATACTTATCAAACATTATGAAGTTAAGAGGTGTAGGTAACATTATTACGGTACCCATTTTGCAGATGGTAAAACTAAAACACCCAAAGTGCATAGCATGGTCAAAGATACTACATTAGGTAAGTGGAAGATTAAATATTGAACCCAAGCTGAATTCATACTGATAAATGCTATATTTTCTGCCTCTAATAATCAATACCCACCCCTCAAAGGATTGAAAAAAGTAGGATACCGCTTATTTCTTAATGACCTATCGAAGTTAATTGTACATTAATCATTTTATTTTTAATTATCTTTGAGAATAAAAATGATCTCTGTTTGCCTAGTGAATTATACATAAGCTGTGAGCCCACAAGCTGCTGTGCTGGAAAAAGATGAGGTGGTCTACTCCCATAAAGATTTAAAGTCTAAAAGTTTTGCTTTGTCTTCTAGAGTTGAAATTGACTCCAGGAAATGGGTATGAAGATACATATTTGCTCAATGAATTTTATTTTATATTATTCTATACCTAATTAGTATAAAATTGATATTTGTTGATATCAGTTGGTAAGTACTTTTTGATTTATTATTATTTTCATTTGATTGCATTGTGGTAGTTAGATGATTTAGGTCAACGTGAGTTTTTATGAAAGTGTAGAAGAAGAGTCCATCTGGCAATCAGGAAACAGCCTGACAGTGCCTCTTTGGGAGTGTGATCTTCTTATAAGCACGGAATTTCCTTGCTCTCTCTTACCCCTTTGTCTCCCCCTACATACTGGGACTCTGCTGCCAATTCTGAGAGCTATAAGAGCTCTGCCATGTTTCCATTAACCATGGATCCATAAGACCCTGCACCTACCAGCCTGTAACCTTCCTAATTCCTAGTTCACCATTCCATATCAACAGTCTATGGCTATAGGAGCCTGAAGTGGGACTTGTGGACTAGCATTGGATTTATGGATTGAGCTGGACTGAGCTGGGGTTCCTTCCTTATATACAATTAATTCTTAATATAAGGCTCTTTCTTATATAGAGATGAGTGCCACTGTTTTTTCTCTTTTCTTTTCTTTAGACAATGCAGAATAACACATACGTAATCACATATAATACCGTCATCACTTGTTGATTATGATCAAGGGCTGTGGCCTTTAACATGGATTACAATTTAATGTAATGAAAACCCAAACCCTCCCAATAACCATTGTTGACAGCATCATTAGAAAAAAAGATCAAAGTTGTCAAGAATTTCATTTTACTTGGGTCCACAGTCAATGCTCAGAGAAGGAGCAGTCAAGAAATCAAATGACATATTGCATTGGGTAAATATGCTTCACAAGTCCTCTTTAAATTGTTGAAGCTCAAGGATGCTACTTTGAAGACTAAGGTGTACCTGATCCATGCCACAATATTTTCAATCAACTCATATATGTGTGAAAGTTGGATAATAGACAAGGAAGACCAATGAGAAATTTATGAATTTGAATTATGATCTTGGCAAAGAATATTGAGAAATGTTTGGATTGCCAGTAGGACACACAAATCAATCTTGGAAGAAGTACATCTCAAATGCTCTGCAGACATGGCAGTGGAAGACTTCTCACACATACTTTGGACATGTTCTTAGGAGAGACCAATCCTTGGAAAAGGACAACAAACTTGGTAAAGTAGAAGGTCATAAAAAGGGAGAAGTCCCTCAAAGATGATTGACACATTGACTACAACAATGGGCTCAAACATAACAATATTTATAAGGATGGCCTGGAACTAGGCAGTGTGTCCTTCTGTTGTGCACAGAGTCACTAACATTCAGAACCAACTCAATGGTGCATAATAACAACATGTTGTTATTTCTTTAAGTACATATACAGAAATTAATTTCATTCTAGAAAATCCCATTATATACCTTGCTAGCTATTGAGTTCCTGAAGTCATGCACAGTGCCTGTTACATTGAATTAAATAAGGTATTGGATAAATATGTTGAATGAGTTGATACTAGACAATGAGCTCTTATCTAAGACTGGAAACCTATCACACTTGGTTGTTGACTGTAAAGAATATTTGTGATAGCCTCACTACAAAGTAAGGTATTTTACTATGCACAAATTTGGAAATTCAGAGTAATAAAAGGATGTGAAAGGTGAAGTTTGTGTGATTTGAGTCTACATAGTTGAAAAGCAGAGGCTTTTTTGTTTTTTGTTTTTGTGCACAAACATATTCCTTTTTGTCTTTTTAAGAAAGCTCTGTGAACAGTATTTCTATAATGTTCATCAATAACTTAAGAGAGATGGATTTCCCTGATTATTCTTTAAACATTGAAGTGTAAGTGCTCAGTGGGTTGTCTGTTTAGTGTCCATAGTCACAGTCTTGGCATATTTTTATCTTTTTGACATAGACTAATTATCTGCAATTGTAAAATAAAGCTCTATTCCAAAGGGAATGTTCTACATCTAGTTGAACTTTGTTCATATGCAAGGTTTTTTTTGTTTTGTTTTTAATCTTTCCAAGCCATCTGTACTTGCTTATATAACTTAAAAATGAATATTTTCTTCAGACCAATATGGAGGCTGCTAAAGACATGTTGTTGTTTTTTATTCTTCTCCGGGTCAATAGACACTAGGGTAGTGTATTTGTCAATCCATTTCTAATTGAGATTGTTTTACTAAGTATCAACTACATCCTAATACAGGATAAAAGGAAGCCTGATTCCTATCAGCAAAATAAATGAAACCTCTCTATAAGCAAAAGTAATGTTCAAGAAAGAACTTTAGAAAAGTAAAGGTGAGCACACAATGATGTTTTTTATTCTTTGGTGTCTGCTACCTGATTTGTTCAAAACCTCGTGATCACACAGGCTGGTGTGTTTCGTCCCTATGAGCTTTGTTGCTTCTGAGCTAGATGGCCACTTATTTACCTTCCAGCCTTTAAGACCCCAGACGCTATAGCTTTTGATAGCTGGGCACCATCAATTTTCTTCACCACATTTGCTTATGCACAAGTTTGTCTTCAGTGATCATGTCGGGAAGGTGGGTATCATGGAATGACCTTTTAGTTGAGCAAAGTGTTCTTGTGTTGAGGGGATACGTAGAAAGAAAAATGAGGAACTGATTCCAAGAGCCCAAGCAGAAAGCAAATGTTTTGAGAATGATGAGGGCAACGAATGTATAAGTGTGCTTTACACAATTGACGTTTGTATGGATTGTGATGAGTTGTATGAGCCCCCAATAAAATGATTTTTTTTAAAAGGAAAGTAAAGGATATAAAACAATTAAGCCATAAAATGTGTAGAATAGTTTATACTTCCAATACTTTTTTTCTTCCATGAAATTTCTCTCTCTCTCATCTCTTCTTTCACTTTTCCCTCCCTCTCTTTAAAAGTCTTAGATTTGTTATCAAGTCTAGAATGCTTGGTAGATTATTTTCTCAAATGTGACATCCATAGGTAGAGAACATTACAATTGCATCAGAGCTAGTGCTATGCACAAACCAATGATTCATTGAATACCTGTTTCTATTATGGAATTAGATGTTCATCATCCCATTCCAAGAATGAGTCCATAAGTAACATTTCAATTTAATTATGGTGCTTGGTATTTCCTTCTAATTCATGATTTCTTTTTAGTTTGTCATGTTGTTGTTATGTACCTTCAAGTTGGTTGGAATTTATGGCAACCTGTGTGCAACCGACCAATTCATTGCTCGATCCTGTGCAGTTCTCACATCTGTTCTTATCTTTAAGACCATAGTTGCCGCCATTGTGTCAACCCATCTTGTTAAAGAGCTTCTATCTTTGTCCCTCTACATCACCTAATATGCTACCCTTCTCTAGGGACTTGTCTCTTCTTGATAACATGTCCAGCGTACATGAAATGATGTCTTGTCATCCTTATTCTAAGGAATATTCTGGCTGTACTATTCCAAGACAGGTTTGTCTGTTCTTTGACAGCCCATGGTTTTGTCAATGTTATTTTGCCACTATTATTCAATTGCATAGATTCTTCTTTGGTCTTCCTTATTTAATATCCAAATTTCACATGCATATGAGGGAGTCAAAAATACCATGGCTTGAACCAGGTGTACCTTATTCGTCAAAGTAATGTCTTGGCTCTTCAACACTGTAAAGAGATCTTGTGCAGCAGATTAACCCAATGAAATGCGTGATTTGATCTCTTGACTTCTGAGACTAGGATTACTGATTGTGGATGCAAACAAGATTAAAGCCTTGGGATTTTGGTTTTCGTTTCATTGATTTGTAGTCAATACTGAAGACTGAAATCCTTGATCTTCATCAGCAAGTGCTCAATCCTCTTCACGTTGTAAGCAAGGTTGTGCAATCTCCATATCACTGGTTGTTGATAAGCCTTCCTACAATTCTGATTCCACACTTTTTATGTTTAATCTAGCTCCTATGATTATATTTGCTCCACATATAGATTGAATAAGTATAGCGAGAAGATATGACCCTGACACATGCCGTTTCTCATTTTAAACCATGCGGTATTCTCCTGTTTTGTTTGCATAACTGTCTCTTGATCCATGTACAAAGTCTGCATGAGCACAATGACCATTTCTGGCATTACCATTCTTCCAAAGCCTATCCACAGTTTTTTTGTTTTGTTTTGTTTTATAATCCACAGAGTTGAATGCCTCTGCAGAGTCAATGACAGACAAATAAATATCTTTCAGGTATTCTTTATTCTCCGCCAAGATTCAGCTAATATCATCAATAATATTCCTTGTTGCACATCCTCTTCTGAATCCTGTAGGAAACTCTGAAAGTACACTGTCAATTGTACTGATGTAACCATTGCTGGATGACCTTCGGGAAAACTGTAATTGCATATCATCTTAATGATATTATTTTATAATTTAAGCATTCTGTTGGGTCTCTTTTCTTTGGAATGAGTACAAATATGGATCTGTTCCAGTTATTTGGTCAAGTACTTCTCTTCCAAATTTCCTGGAATTGATGAATGAGTGCTACCAGTGCTGAAGAGAAGCGCTGCTGTGGATATTTGACCATATACTTATGGCACCAGTTAGATTTTTATAGATCGAATCCACACTCTCAGTCATGTCAGTCTGTGGATGCCTCCTTGGGAGTGAGGCCTTTTTATAAGAGAGACTGTGACAAACTTCCTCTCTCTCCGGCCCTTCACTTTCCTCTGCTGAAACTCTGTTTATGCCTCCAGGTGTAGCTCCACGTAGGCAGCTGAAGCTGGGAACCAACCTCGGAGCTGTCTCTGCCCTGCCATGTTCACATGGACCTTAGATCCAGGTGAGTCTGTACCCATAAACTGTGATCTCCCTACTCCCTGCTTCACATCTCAGAATCATTGGCCTACAGCTAAGTAAGTCTGGAGAGAGTTCTGTCTAGCGTCAGACCCTTTGGCTTCAGTTGGACTGGTCCTATAAAGTTATATAAAATTTTAATAAAATTATATGATATAAAATTACTTATGAATATAAATTATTTCTTTGTATATATGTTACCAGCTAACCCAGCCTAATACAATAACTATTTACTGCTCCTGAATTGTGATAACCTATTATTTATCTTAATAAATCCTCTTAATTGTCTTAGCTGTGAGTTTTGTATGGCCCATGCAACAAATTGTTGAACCGTCAGGAAAGTTGAGTGCCATGGGATGAAAAATTGGTGTGAGAATTGGTTACAGGATGGTGAAGGATGGAGACACGTCTGACTTCTGCCGTGTGACTGTAGGGAAGTCAAAGGAGGCCAAATATGCTTTCCATGTGCTTCATTTACCTGAGGGTTCTATAGCACAAAGAATGAACTCTAAAGTGAACTATTAACCATGGTTAACAGCTAGATTACTATGGGTCCTTATATTACTATGGGTCCTTAATTACATCATTTTGTGTCATACAATTCAGGATGCTAAACAAAGGTGAAAGTGTGCTGCTTATTGGGAACCCTGATTTAGGCACAGTTTTTCTCTTACCTAAACTGCTCTTAAAAAGTAAGTCTATCTAAAAAAAAATTAAAGAATATATATTCTTATGTGGTTGAGTTGCATTTATATGCAATATCGACACAGGAAATTAATGAATCACTAGTACAAAATCATAAAAGCCTATTATTATATAACTTTTGCAAAATGTGAAACTACTGTTTCTTAGCATCATATCCATCTTAGTCTACCTTTTCCTGAAGGTTATTTTTTTTATCGCTTTAACTCTTCCCCAAAGAATTTTGTGTCCTTTGATGTGTATCGTGTCAAAGAAGCAGTTTCAGTGTCCTTAAGATACTCCACTTGTGTTCCTTTCTAAATATGATTTGAGTATGCAAAGCAAAATGATGTCTTCGGGGTAAGATCAAGGTTTTAGGGTCGATGGGGGTAAGATTTCCCTATTATTATTTTAGGATATTCCTTTCAACCCATAAACAATGAACAGGGGATGGGGGAATATTCTCTGTACTATTTTATTGCCATTTTTTCTTACTAGTACAGCTTTCAAGTTTCTTCAAACTTCACCATAATAAGCCTCTGTGATCTTTCGCTGTCTCTGAGAAATTCTGTGGAGCGTCCTCCTTTAAGATATTTTTAAAAAGAGTCTCCATAATCTTCTGAGCCATTTCTCTGTCTTGAATTCCACTTTTCTATCAGATATTCTTCAAAGTCACTGTTTTTATTGGATATTTTAAAAAGACGACTTAAAGATTGAGATTATTTTCAATCACCTCATATGCATGTGAAAGGTGGACAATGAATAAGATAGAACGGAGAAGAATTATGTGGTACATATATAGTCATTTGCCAATTTGAGGATTAAGAATGTAGGGGTGGAGTCTAGCCTGTCAATCAGATCATAGCCAATGAGGTCTCTGTGTGGGCATGGTCTTCTCCTGAGAATTCTGGGAAATCCAGTACTTCCTCCTCAGAGGCGGGAGACAGTTCTCTCTCTGCCTCTCCCTGAGAGACATTGCAGCTGACAAGACACGTGGACCTACCCTCATGCATCCAGACCTCTGAAACCAGAGAAGCCACATAGAGACCCCTGCCAGTGCTGAGATGCTTACAATGCCACTGGATCCAAAGACTTTCTACCCACTGGCCTGTGATTGTCCTGCATTCCCCATCGTTGCATGTGTTTCGTGAGTCTGAGGAGGACTTTATAGATTGATATCAGACATTTGGGTAAGTATCAGACTTAGGGACTTGTGTTGGGCTGCTTTCTCAATGTTCAATTGATCTTGTATATAAATCTCTTTCTTATACACATATGTGTGTCCATGGATTTGTTTCTCTAGTCTATCCAGAGTAATAAAAAATAAATTTATTTGAAATATGGTGTTGGGGAAGAATATTGAAAGTATAATGGACTGTTAAAAATAGGGTGTCGGGGGAGAGAATCTGTCTTGAAGGAAATGGAGCCAAACTATGCCTTTGAAGGAAGGACAGCAGGGATTGATCTTGGACATGGTATCATGAAAGAATAAGTCCTTGGTATCATACTTGGTAAAGTAGACCATCAGTGAAAAAGAGGAAGGATTTCAAGGGGATGGACTGACAAAATGGCTGTAATGATGGACTCTAACATTTCCCGAGTTTTGCAATCCTCACAAATTATGCAGGACTAAGCAGAGTTGCCTTCAATTGTACAAAGTGCTGCCATCACTTGGAATAGATTGGTTAGCACTTAAAACAACACTAAACAGCGGGACTAATGCAGACCCATTACTGAGAGAACTTGTCTGTAGCCATGCAGTGTTTACAGAGGAAAATTTAAACATTTTATGTGGAATAAACTAATGCCTATATGAAATAGAAATCTAGTAGCAATATTTTAAATTGATCTTCATATAAAACATCAATAACATAAAAAGGAGAAAATAAAGGGAATTTTTACAATTCACTTTAAGTGGTAAAGCAGTTTTAACTGGAATGGGAAAAGTATAAGTAATAATCTATGGAGGAAAACAAATAGACACTACCATTAGTTGCATTTTGACTTCTATCAATGCTGTAGGATAGACAACAATTGCCTCATAGGATTTCCACATCTGTAATCTTGGCAGAAGCAGACTTTCAGTCTTATTCCCATGGACTTGTTGGTTGCTTCAATGCACTGATGCTATTTTTGTTTTGGACAGGTTAATATTTTACCCATTACTACCCTGTTTCCCTGAAATAAGACATCCCCTGAAAATAAGACCTACTTACAGTTTTGCCTCTCACTGAAATATAAGTCAACCCCCTGAAAATAAAACCTCCCCGAAGATAAGGGTTTGGATTGTTATGATGATGTTCCAGACGATGATGACATGACTGTCATTGAATAAATGAATAAATGTACCATAGATTGTTGTACATGGAAATAATGGTAGTAACAAGAAATTCTTGATGCTGTAGGATTCACAGTTTGTCTGGTTATGCTGTTTTGTGATGACAACTACTACCGTACCATATACAGGTAATAAATTTCCTTTTTTGTTGTTCAACAATAAATGTGTACTGTATTCTTCTTCATGGAAAAATAAAACATCCCCTGAAAATAAGACCTAGTGCATCTTTAGGAGCAAAAATTAATATAAGACATTGTCTTATTTTGGGGGAAACAGGGTATGTCAGGGCTATTTATAGCCCTTCAAGCAACACCCAAAATAATATGCAAAGAGATGCAGTAAAAGCAAACAAAAATAAGCTGTATTATATAAAATAGAACATGAAAAGTAGCTCAAATATTTCAAAGGAAGGCATGAAATTAAAAATATAGTAAAAAGAAAGAAAGAAATAACTCACGGGTACTGAGGCAGTTCCATCCTCTAGCAACCCCACAGGACCGAGGAAACCTGCTCTTCTGAGGCCGTGACTCTCCACAGAAGGAGAACGCCTCTCTTTCTCCCTGGGAATCATGGGACGTTTCAGACTGCTGAAGTTGGGTTAGCAGCCCATGGATAATGCCACGAGGACTCCTTGAAAATCATAAAGAACAAAGAAAAACATCGTAATGTGACAGACATAATTTCAAACACTTTGAAATTACATTAAATATAAATGATCTAAAAACACCAGGTTAAAACAAAGAATGATGAAACAGATGAAAATGGCTGTAATTGATTTAAGTACACTGTGTTTTGTAAAAAGGATTGACACTGCCAGTTAAGCACTGACAAATGACGCAGCTCAAACTTACCACCATCTCCCCGGGAGAAGGAGAAGGCCATGGGCCCTTGCAGCGATTTACAGCCTATGAACTCCCATAGAGAGTTCCTATGAATCAGGATTGACCTGATGGAAGTGAGTCTCTCTTGTTTGTTTGCTTAGCTTAAGTTACATACAATGAAATATAAAAATATAGGTAGCATAAAGATAAAGTGATAGAAAAATAAATTCAATTCAAATTCTAATGAAAGGAAATCTGGAATGACATTATCATTGGAGAAAGTAGAATTTCATAAGCAAAAGATATAGTGAGGGACAATCACAGATAATGTGTAATGGCATAAGGATAATTCACTAAGGAAATGTCAGCATTCCAAAATATGTATATAACAAATAACAGACATTCAAACTATGTGAAACAAGTTTAATAAAACTACCCTGGATGATTATTTGACTCATTCTTATAAAGTTCAATAAACATCACATAAATCCACTCTAAACTATAGCCCCTAGAAAAATATAAGTATAGGTTCATGCCCACGACCTCTACTGAGAGTATAATATTTTACAAGTTTAGAGAACCTCAACTTTTCCCCGTGAAGTGGTGGTGATTTTTAGTCACTTATTTTGCTGTCTAATGTCTATCCCACAGCACCACAGGGCCATAGGAACACACACACACACAAGCATACTGGTGGGTGCCAAAAAATGGAAAAAAATGATTTTTTTAAAGCTATGTATTTAATTTTTTTTTACAAAACAACCTTATCACCTTCAAAGGACTCTCCATTATGTTTAATACATCTGTCAAATCTGTGATTCCATACTTGGAAATATTTTTCAAACTCATTTGTTTGGATGGCTGACAGCACCCTCATTTTTTTCACCTCTCTTATGTTGTCAAATCGCTGTTTTTCATGTCCCCCTTCATTTGAGGAAACAAAAACAGGTGGTACAGAGCAAGGTCAGGTGCGTGGGACAAGGGAGGCATATTGTTTTTGTCCAAAACAGGTGCACTGAGAAGGCTACGTGAGCAGTTGCATTGTCATGGTGGCGAGACCAGTCGCCTGTCTGCCAGAGATCAGGTCTTCTTTGTCTCACACTGTTGAACAATATTTTCAGAACCTGTGATTAGAAAGTGTGATTAACTGTCTGATCTGGTGGAACAAACTCCAAATGCATTATCCCCTTCACATCACAAAACCAAATAAACATTTTTTGGCGAGGGTAAATATATATATTTATATATATATATACACTAGATTCATAATTTCATAAAACTGGAAAGAATCCACATATTCTTCTTCAATGAGGGAATAAAATATGGTGAATCTGCAAAATGAAATATCACTGTGAAATATAGAGGAACAAATTACTGATAAGCAACATTTGGTTTCATCTCAAATGCAATATGCAAAGTAAAACAAGCTAGTCTCAATAGGTTGCTTACTTTATTATATTTCTCATGTGCCATTCTTAAAGAGATAAAGTAGAGTAATTATTAGTGCTTAAGACTTGTAGGTGTATATGTGAGTGTGTGTGTATAAGATAAGGTTTTTTGAAATAATACCCCAAGAAAAATAAGAGAAGGCAATGAAACTGCATTATATCCTGACTGTGAAAGTGGTTACATACATTTAAAATATGCATTAAATTAAGAGCACTGTACACTATATAACAAATCACTCTTACGGTATGATAAATTAAAATTAATTAAACGATAAGAACAGTATTGAAATATTCCCCAAGCTTTTCTCAGGTCCTTGGATTGGCCCACCCACACCTCTATATTGCTGCTCTTCTGAGGTGCCCTTAAGTTGGGTCTGACTCATATCTAAACTTTGCACAACAGAACAAAACACCACCTTGGTCTTGCCCAATTCTCAATTGTTTTTATGCTAAATCCATTGTTGCAGACACTTTACCTCTCTGAAGATGGTCTTCTTTTTCAGTGATCCTCCACCAAGCATAATGTCTTTTGCTGAAATAGATCTCTACTGAAAACATGCACAATGTTTTTGACATAAAATCTTGCCATCCCAGCTCTCAGAAGCTTTTTTGCTATACTTTTGCCAAGATACATTTGTTTTGCTTTCTGGCAGTCCAAATGGAATTTTCAAAATTCCTCGACACCAGTGATGTCAGAAAAATTACATCATTGTGTGCTCAACTCCCTGATACCATCACTGAAGACAAATGGGTGCATAAGCAAATGTGACAAAGAAAACTGATCGTGCCCAGCTATCAAAAGATATAGTGTTGGGGTCTTAAAGGCTAAAGATAAGCAAGCGGCCATTTAGCTCTAAAGAAACAAAGTCCGCATGGAAGCACACCAACCTGTGGGATCACGAGGTGTTGAAGGGATCAGGTATCAGGTACCATCAGAACAAAAAATCATATCATTATGAATGAGGGGGAGTGCAGAGTGGAGACCTAAAGCCCACCTGTAGGCAATTGGACAACCTCTTATGGAAGGGTCACGCGGGGAGGAGACAAGCCAGTCAGGATGCAGTGTAGCAATAATGAAACATACAACTTTCCTCTAGTTCCCAAATGCTTTCCTTCCCCAACCCCCACCCCTACTATCATGATCCCAATTCCAGCTTACAAATCTGGGTTTACCAGAGGATGTGCACTGGTACAGACAAGAACTGGAAACACTGGGAATCCAGGGTGGATGATCTCTTCAGGACTAGTGATGAGAGTGGCGATACCGGGAGGGTGGCAGGAGGGTGGTTTGGAAAGGGGGAACCGATTATAAGGATCTACATATAACTGTCTCCCTGGGGGATGGACAACAGAAAAGTGGGTGAAGGGAGATGTCAGACAGTGTAAGATATGACAAAATAATAATTTATACATTATCAAGGGTTCATGAGGGAGGGAAAAATGAGGAGCTGATGGCAGGGGCTTAAGTGGAGAGCAAATATTTTGAGAATGATGAGGGCAAGGAATGTACAAATGTGCTTTAAACAATTGATGTATGTATGGATTGTGATGAGCCCCTAATAAAATGATTATAGAAAAAGAATAGGAGTTATGTTTCTGGAGAAGTGTAAAATTACTGAGCGAAGCTATTGAGACGCTAGAGGTCTGGGTGGTTTTATATCCTAACAGGTGTATTTTATGCAAGTTTGTCAAGTTCTCTTTTCTCATTTCTCCATGTATGAAAAAGCTTGGAATTTAACTTTAAAAATGTCTTGGCTATTACTTATGCTATTTAAAATGCTAATTCCTCTACAAACAGCCCCAGCTTCTAGGTAGAGTAAATCACTCCTCCTTTAGTGAACCCACAAACCTGTGATCCTGCCCCTATTATGAAATCTGCAGTTTTAATATACCCTGGAATGTGCATTCATGTGGGTGCATGTGTGTGTATATCTGTGTGTTTGCATGTGCAAGTGCGTGTCTCTCTCAGTGGCTTAATCCAAGAGTGGATGACTTAATCTTGTCACCCGCTGGCATAGTGCTGGCATATAATTAACATCCACAGATATACATTGAGTGAGCACATGAAAATATGCAGAATTTGTATAATAGTCCCCCAAACATGATTTGTTTTGTCTGGCATTTTACCCTGGCCTTCCTTTCCTATCTTAATCATATCACATGCTGCATTTTCTAAATAACTCATTTTTTCCTCTTGAATTTTTTATTTGATTGCCAATATTACTTTATTATTATTATTATTAATGGCATGAAGCTATTCCAAGTCAAATGAAATAATGGCAGAGATATGTCCTGGAAAAGGTATATCATACATTTTTGAAATGTGGACACTGGTAGAGAAAAACATTATAAAATTTCACTGTATCACAATCTCTGAGGCTAGGTTACTGGAATAGCCTTTAGTTATTTTGATTGTGACTTCTTAGTATGGACTTCCTTTGGGTTTGAACTATAAGTGAAATAATTGGTTATATTTCATTTTATCTAAGGATGAAATAATTGTAAACTTTAAGTAAAATGACAGTCCAGTTCTCAAAGTCATTATAATATTGCATTGAAAATTCCTAGTATGACTTTTACTTGACAATTTTCTATTGAGTTATAGCCATAAGTATTTCTTATGCTAGTTATATATAATTGATGACTTTGGGAACAAAGATTACACTTCTCGTGTTAATTTATATTTGACATAGAAATATGTTTATGTCAGATCCCTGAAAAAATCCTATAAGATAGACCAATCACAAGAGAAGAAGAGTAGATTGATTAATAGATACTCATCCTATTTCTATGAAAGTAGTGTTTCCTGTACTCTAGTGATGTCTTGCTGCAACCTTTTTTTTTTTCTCAAATAATCTGCAAGTGTTTACTCCTGTGTGACATCCATGAGGTTGTTCAATAATTTCTACATCCCACTAGATCATCTTTCTTGGAAATGTACACACACCTGGAGATCTTTCATTTGTTTGACCATGTAGCTCTCTTCCACATCTGTTGGACGTAGAGAACTAAGTACTTTGAGTGTTGCATCACTTTGTTGAAACATCTAAATAGGCATTGATTCAATCTGTAGAACTTTGTTTATTGCCCACATATTCAGTGAATCTTGGACTTCCTCCTTCAGTAACATCAGATATTTATCATATGCTACCTCTGGAAATGGGAAAATATCAACTGATTCTCTCTAGCATGGTGAATCTGTGTATTCTTTTATCTTCTTTCGATGCTTCGTGTCATTCAATATTTTGCCCATAGTATGAGCCGATGTTGTTTCAACAGTAAGTTCTGAGCACATTGTTTCCTGTGGTTTTCTAATTGAGCTGTTTGCACATTTCATTATGATATTTTAATTTGTATTCTTCAACTTCCTTTTGGAAACTTCCATAAGTTTTTTCCTTCCATTCATATTGACCACTCTACCTCCCAGAACAAGCTCTGAAGTCTCTCTACCATCCATTAAGGCTTCCTTTCTCCTCAATGATTGCATCAAAAGGAAGCGATAAGAAATCCTAGCCATATTCAGAAGAATTTGGAATACAGGCTATCAATGCTGAGGTCATAGATTGACTGAAATGAGAGAATGAAAGAAGGATGTTTATCTGTGGTTTATTACACAAAGACATTTAATTGTGTAGATCTTTCTTAATAAATTATGGTTGACATTACCAAAAATGGGAATTCTAGAACCTTTAATTTTGGCTATGTCAAACCTGTACATAAAACAAGACTCAGTTGTTCAAACACAACAAAGGGCTACTTCATGGTTTAGTATCAGGAAATATGTGCATTATTAGAGTTCTATCTTTTCACCATAGTTATTCAATTGGTATGCTGAGCAAATAATCAGAGAAGCTGGACTGCATGAAGAATTTGACATTAGGATCAGAAAAATATTTATCAGCAACTTATAATATTCAGATGAGACAACCTTGCTTAATGAAAGCAAAGAGGACTTGAACCTCTTATTATTGATGATCAAGGACTGCAGCCTCAGTATGGATTACACGTAAATATAGAGAACAGGAAAATTCTCATAACCGGAGCAATAAGCTACATCACAGTAAATGAAAACACAGATGAACTTGCTAAGGATTTCATTTTACTTGGACCCACCCAAGACACCTTTAGATGCCACAGTCAAAAATTCAAATGAGGAAGCAGTAGCCCAGGCACAAAGTTTGGTGTGATTAATAAAGCGGGATTGACACAAAAAGCAGAGAGGAAGTGATGTCTGTAATGAAACAAAATGTGTCTGAATTATTTAATGCAAAAGTGATTGCTTTATAAGCTTTCACCCACTTCACAACAAAAGTTACAAAGAGAAGTCAAACAATATACATCATTGGGAAAATCCACTGAACATGATATATTGTAAGTGGTATAAAGCAAAGATGCCGTTTTGAGGACAACCGGGCACCTGACTCGTGCCATGGAATTTTCAATCACTTCATATGCCTGGAGAAATTGGTGAATAATAAAGCATATCCTGAGGGATTCAGAGCTTGGAGCACTCATGTTGGTGAAGAATATGGAAAATACAATGCACTTCCAAAAGAACAAATAAATATTTTTTTTGGAAAAAGTACAGCCAGAATGCTCCATACCAGTGAGAATGGTAAGATGTCATCTCAATACTTTGCACATGTTACCAGTAGGGACCGGGTCCTGGACAAAGACATCATGTTAGGTAAAATAGAGGGTCAGTGGGGGGAAAAAAGAGGAAGTCTCTCAGCGAGATTGATTGGCACAGTGACTGCAACAATGAAGTCAAGACTTTAGCAATGATGTTGAGGACGGTGCAGGACTATGTAAGATTTCCTTCTGTTGTCAAGATTAGTCAGAAAGATTCAACGACACTTATCAAGACGTACAAGTGGCCCATACCCTTCAATAGTCATTCTTGTTCAAAGTAATCTCTTATGATTTGATATTTTTTAAAGGAAAAATTCACTCCAATGCTAACGGACCCACCAGTGATTGCTTGGGTTATCTTATATTAGTAGGTTTAAAAATGTTAAACTTCCAAAGAAAAATAATTGAGATACAACAATAAATGTGCAGAGTAGCAAAGTACAAGTGTACATCAAAAGCCGGACTTCGCTCTGGCTGGAGCTCTGAGGCAAAGTCCACGAGGTTTATAAAATCCTAAGCAGTTACAGAGCTCCAGGAAGAAAGCAAGCAAATGCTTCAAGATGCAGTCACCTGCTTTTTTGCGTGTTAAAAGGGAGGAAATAAATGCCTACTGCTAAGCTGGTTAATATGTATAGCGATTGTTTTTAATGAGTGCTTTAAAGGAATAATAATAATTAGAATACTAATACTAAGCTTTTAGAAAATGCTTTTTATCTTCAAAGCATTTTTCAAGAGTATGTAGTTAATCTCTGTACCTTAAAAGCAACTTGCCAAAATATTTTGTTTTACAACAGATGCATTTCAGAAGGGTTTCACTCATCTTTACATTTTTGGGGGCATAACTGAATATTTTACAAGGCTGTAGAAAATAAAATCCATCAAAGCCTTTCTTTCTAATGCAAATAAGCTTCTTTCCATTCTTTCTAGAGGAAAAAGTGTTCCCTTGAAACTGACTATAAGCCCTAATTCGGTTGAATCGGTGTAATAAGGGTCATTATGTGTGCAGGGTGAAGTTCAGCTGTTCTCTTTCTAGACTTGGGCCAAACAAATGGAAACAAGCTTCAAAAGCAAAAGACTAAGTAACCATATTTTTAGATACTGCCTTGCAGGAAAAAGATTTGCATCCATATACTTACTAAAGAAGTACTAATTTAATAGAATGCAAATTGAACTTTATTATTTTGACGGAGTTGAACCCCTCTGTCTAACAGCCTCCAGGGTTTCTGGAAAAGCACTTTTCAGATAAACCCAGAGCTGACTTTTCACGAGAACACATCGATGGAAATTGAAGCAGCAAACTCCCGGGAAGCAGATGAAGGGCCGTTTGGGTGCCCTGACCCTCTAATCTCTGTCTCATTATCCTGCATCTAATGAATCTTCCAGGTAACGCCTCCCCTCACACTGTGCAGGAGTAGAAGACACTCCTTACCTTTGTTCTTATGATTTCATGCCCTTTTAATTTTATAAGCCATGCATGATGATTGTTGAAAAATTACTCTTAGCCAGGCAAGCCACAAAGAAACTAGAACCAATAACTCCCTCATGCCCACCGGAGAGATCACTGCTTAATCATTCCAGATCCTTCCAATGAATTCATATCTCGTTAAGCTTAAACCAGCTCAATCATACTCAAGTACTTAAATAGTGTTGAAAAGTTTTCATGGCAATATAAATATAGGCATAATTGTCCTAGGTGCTAAATTGCATTTTATTTAATATATCTTAGTAAATAGAATGATATTGAAATCCTACCAATCATAACAATAAGATAAGTGACTGAAGACATAAGTCACAAGTTTTTCCTGAATGTATAGTATTTGTGTCTTTAGGAAAGATCTTCAGAATCTCTGCTTGTACTCCTCAAGGAATTTGGGAAACAGTTACATTAATTTGTGTTGTATACTATATTTTATTTCATTATTCTACTATTATAAATAACTGCAATATCTATTATATTTATTCATTACACATTAATCTGATTATTTTCTTAGTTAAAATTCAAATAATTGGGATCAATTGTTCAAACAGTTCTACATTTTTCTTATTTTAGCATTTTTAACAAATTTTTTTCTATCAAGGTTGTTAAAATTTACGTTTACAACTTGATATGTCAAGTCTATGTGCACTTTCCCCTCTGTAAGTAGCAATAAAATGGAGGAACTACAAAACAATTTCAAATTATTTGTATATTGTATCAAATATATAATTTTTAAAATAACCTTTATTCATTTCCCAATTTTTGCTTTCAAAATGCTATGTTTTAAATAGGCGCTATGAATTTTGAAAGCAGAAATTTGGGGACTTACCTAGTTCAGTTCTTTTGAAATTCGGTTAATCAGTAAAATCATGTGAAGTATTTATTAAAGAGAGAGAGAGACACTTCCCAGAGTACCTGTGAATCAGCGGCAAGGTTTCTGCAAGTTGTAGCTTCGTGAACCTCTGGAGGTGTTTGCCACGCACAGTCAGTTCGAAGCCCTGGGCGCATGGCCACTCCTTCTATTTTGTAGGTGGCAGGGAAAGAAAAAAAGTTGTTTGACCATATGGTTGATGAGAATGAGCGATAAAGCTGTGGTGAGAAGCCATAACTTGCCTGTGGACATAGGAACCTCTCTGCTTTAGCACATCTCTCACTAAATCAAAACATTCCTGCAATATATATACTTTTATTAAAATGTTGCAAATAAAAGCTTTCACTTTACAAATTTAATAGTACTTACATGTAACAGATTTGATAAAGTAGCTAATACTACTTTAATAGCCAATAAAATAACACTCCGCCTAATGCTTTTAGTGTTATAATAAAGCATAATTTGCATATTAATGAAAAGTAAAGACAAACATTATGAAATATACCCATAAAGTATTTACATACATATCCATTTTTTCTAGAAATAACCCGAGTTTAGAATTTGTCTTTTAAATTATTTTGACTCTATCAGTAAGAGAACTGTATTTCTGTGCTAATGGTCTCTAATATTTTTTCCCCATTAGCTATACGACAATTTCTCTGACCAGAGGTATTGACAGAACATGGTGGGAACCCAGGAAGGCAAGGAGGAGGGACTGGGGGCATGTGTAAGAGGACACCAGTAACTCAGAAATACTTAATACTTTAATCACAAAGTCTATTTTAAAGAGTTTTCTACAATTGATTTCTGCAAGTTTATTTAAATATCATCTTGTATCTCCTTTCTTCTCTTCTACATTTTAACATCTGCAGAACTCTATGCTGAGCTGTATACCTGTGTTACATTCTTAAATATGTATAATTTTATTTCCAAGGAAAACATATTTCCTTCCCTCTTCATCTCCTCGTCTTTGTTCTTTGCTTTTGTGTGTCGTTTTCCTCGGTGTCAGCCCATCCTTCTCCTCACCCTCAAGTGCTCTCCTCACCCTGGGCCCTCGCTATTCTCCCAGGTTTTATTATTTGTTCTATGACTCGATGTCAGCAATGTGATCGGTTCATGTGGGATTACTCAGGTGAAAGCCTATTCTCAATGACATACATTGCCTTAATGGTAGAGAATATTGGGGGTATTTTGATTTTGAGCCGATATTTAAATGGTTTTTATCTTCTTTCAAAGACTGCTATTCTAAAGTGTATTTTTTTTTAGTTTGCATCACCCTGACAAACTACTGCAAGGTATGAATGGTAATAATGGAAAATAATATGTTTATACTTATCTTTATCGCTGCAGATACATTAATTATTTATCTTGAAGAAATGTATTTGTTGCATGAATTTCCAAAAATTAATTTGTAGAAGGTATTCAATGTTTTTTTTCACACAAGTTTAAATTTTTAAAATCATATAACTTTTATAAAGAGCATCATGCCCACCATCAAGGATAACGTTTCTTAATAGAAAGGACTTTTTATGATTACTCTATCATGCTTCATCCTTGCATGTAGTATATGGCTTGTATATTATTTATGAAAGTTTTTATTAAGGGTGTAAAATAATAAAACAATTATGAGAGTCTAAATGTGACCTTGGGTATATCCTACTGAATTTAGAACCTCAAGAACAGTTTTTATAACTTGAACAAGAATGGCCAGATGACCTATGGTATACTATCAAGAACATCCCACAAGAAGAAAACAAAAAGTAATCACAAGGACAGGATAGAACAGCATGGATTCAGAAGAGATTCTGAACCTTGCTCTCTAATGTAGAAAAGCTGAAGCACTGGAAGGAATAATGAAGTATTAGAATCACTGAACCGAAAATTTCAAAGGGCATCACAAGAATAAAATGTGCAATGACCTGAATTCAGAAACCAAAGGGACAATCGCACTCAACAACTTTCCTTCTGTAAGAACCAAAGAGCAAAGTCAAGTCCTGTATTATAATATTGAACATGTCTATGAGTAAAACATTGAGCTGTGAAGTGTCAAAAGAAAATGGAATATGCAAAGTGACTGTACTAAAAATAACTATGTAGAGTTCAGCCATTTAGAGAGGTAGTATTTGATAAAGAACCAATGTGATTGAAAGAATAGATCCACGCTGCACTGACAGCATTAGTTAAAAAAAAAAAAAGCTGCAGGCATTGGGTAAAGAGTTCTTGCTTGGCAGTTGCTATCGCTACATGATTGGCTGGCTTCTAGAGTTTCAGGAGAAAATCTATGGTTATGTTATGTTCCTTTTTTCTTCTCTTGCTGTTTCAGAATTGTCTCCTTATCTCTGTTTTGGAGGAAATTTATTATGATATGGCATGGAGGGAGGTTTTTTTTCTTTCTTTTTTTTTTCCGCTCCCATCTCTTTTAGGTGGGGTTAATGTAGTGTCCTGTATTTTTATTTTCAGGCTTGATTCTCTGTTCAGATTTGTGAAATTCTCCTGTTATCTCTTGGAATCAGTTTCAAAGCCTTTGTCATTGTCATGGTGTTCTGGCATTCCAATAATATTAGTGTTAGATTTCTTAGCTGAATTCTTTATTTCTTTCCATCTTCATTTTCTCTTCTTTGTTCTTTACTCTTGTATGAATCCTTTTCCTCTGTGTCAGTCCATCAATCTGAAATCTGTTCCTTACCCTAGGGACCTTGCTATTCACCCAGGTTTTAACATTTGTCCATTTTGAACCTCAGAAAGAATCATCAGCACTAATTCAAAGTGCCACAGTGTTCCTGTGCCTCATCTAATGTACGAAGAGCCCAGAAATTACCAAGGCCCAAATGAAATTCCTTTTAAAAAGGATACACATGTTGGGGGGGGGGGGTGACACAACCTACCCAGATTATCTGCTTCATTAAGTCCTGGTTTGAGATCTTACCTAGAGTTTCCAAGGGTGTAAATTGCGATGGAGGCAGACAGTCTCATCGTTTTCTAGACCCCAGTGGTAGGTGTGAACAGTAGATTTTGTGGTTAGGATTCAGAGGTTTAACTGACACCACTATCTACGGGCCTTCAATTTTAATGGTTCCCTAATTAGTTGCGTGTCTTCATGCTTGATTTAATATCCATATGTGTTAGTCTGGGTAGACTAGAGAAAGAAATTCATAGACACACTCGTGTCTAAGAAAGAGCTTTATATGCAAGAGCCATTGATTATTGAGAAAACATCCCAGCCCAATCCAGATATCACCACCTCAGTGAGTGAACCTCTCTGTTTAAAATGTAATCTTCTATATTCTGATTCTCCATTACCTTGTATTGCTTTCTCTGTAATATCTGTTATCATAACAACTAACAAATTGATTCCTGCTTCCATTGTCAATCGCTTCCCACTACAATGTAACTTCAATACGAAGAGAATTCACACCTATTTTGACAAATGAAATCCCACTGCTTAGAATAGAAGTTGTATAACATATATTTTCTGCTTACATAAATTCATGCTGAGTTGTAGGCATTTGTATAGAATCTAGTATTAGTGAGAAAAATGTTCAGAAAAAAAATCTGGATACATCCTTAGAAATTCTAAATTCCCAAAGCGAACTTTCCATAAAGTCCACAGGTCTTTGTGCTTCGAATTCTCTAGAACATTTTCAATTAGGAGCAATTTGTAATTAAAGGAGGAGAGATGTATCAGTTAGTAAATTTGCCTTCATTTCTAGAAACATTGTGTTCATTCTACATTTTATTCATCTCTTTAATGTATTTCTTACTCTCAATCTCGCCATCATTGTTGGTCAAGGAATATTTAGACTTTTAGGTTGTGCCCCTTGATAACCCTTCTAGTATATAAACCAGACTCATCGAACCTTTTTAGGATCACTGTTCAGTTTACCAAGCCCTCTGAGGACCCAGATTAGTTCTTTCTGGGTCTCCTATATATCCTGATTGGCAAGCACAGTTCCTCAGCCAGAGGGTTGATGCATAAATATTGATTAAATGAAAGAAACACTTGCCTTAACTATTTCAATACTCTCCTAAATAATTTCTTTGACATCAACATCTTCTATTCTGCAACAGTAGTGCATGGGAGAAAGATTCTTATCTTATAATTAAATATATTTATTTCACAAAGAAATTTGAAGAGTATTCACAAACATTTACTTTAAGAGATTTCTAGGAAGACTCCCTTGTAACAAAAAAATCTGAAATATGGGCTGAAATTTTAGTTCCTATTTTGGACTTTATCATTTTGTTTCCACATTCTCCTTGCTTAGAAAATATTGAAATATAAATTGAAAAACCTTAAATCTCCTTGTAAATGCACTTCTTTTCTTCTATCAAACAGCTTTTGGTTATTGGAATTAAATATGTGAATTGTGATTGCTGACTGCCCTCTTGAGTCACCTTCATTTTTAGGGATGTCTAGTGATGAAAAGATGTCTTTCCTTCTGTTGTAAGAACACACACACACACACACACACACACACACACACACACACACCTCCGTCTCTGAAAAGGACAGATGTCTACAGATAGCTTTCCTGATGGGAAAAAAAAGAATTTATGTCTCTTTTAACATATTTATCTAAGGGTAATTCATTTGACTGAAAATGACTCAGGGGCTTGTGCACCGAGTATATTTTGGATTGTAATCCTAACAAAGTCACTGATGGTCTTATTTCTTAGGTGCCTTAATTTTCCTAGCTGTAAAATTAGAGAAGCACTCTCTTCCTCACACTCATTTCCTTACCTAGCTTCTAAGCATCCCAAGAAGGCACTGAGAACATGCAAAGTCACATCAAGAGAAGACAGTCTACAGATCGAGTAAAAATTAAGGGGTCCCTAGTGTGATTTGTGTTGACACAATCAAATAGGCTTTGCTTAATGATTTTCTAAATATATTCAAACTATTTAAGAGCCCCACAATCATATCCTCTGCTTCCCTTTAGTACTACCTAACATAATTTCTCTTTTTTATTAGTTAATTTATTTTTGGGCCATCACTTTTAGCCATGTTAGTATTAAATATCCTATAAGCACTAATGCTCCTCCTACCCTTAGTAACCATTGAAGCATGTTTCTTTTCGGGTGAAACCTTTTCTTGACTTTTTACAAGAGTGGTCTTATACAATATTTATCATTTTGTTCTGGACTATTTCACTCAGTATAATATTTGCAAGGTTCATCCAAGTTACTGTGTGTTACGGATTCTTTAATGTTGCATAGTATTTCATTGTGCACATTTACTGTAGTTGGTTTATTCATTCTTCCATCTATGGGCACGTAGGTGTTTGCTATTGAAATATAGTTGTAATTAACATGGATATGCCTAAAAGCATTTGTGTCATGGACCATGTATCTCTAGGATATATACCAAGTACAAGAATTACTGGGTCATTTGACATTTCTTCCAACTTTCTTTTAAAGAAAGTGGGTCTCTGTTTTCCACTGTTCTTGCCCAATTTTACATTCCCATTAGCGGACATAAAACTCCCTGCTGTCCACTGGGAGTTTGTTGTTGTCTCCTGGGCCTTTGTTTTTGTTTTAATGCTGGCTTGAGGTGGTATCTTATTGTTTTACATATCTGTTATGATTAGTGTTTGTGAGTATTTCTTCTTGTTCAAGCAATATAGACTTAAAGGAGAGCAGTGATACTAGAAAGCTATGCACTCCTTAACATAATAAACCACTTGTGATCAAACGGGGAGAATTTGCTCAAGGGTAAAGTTTAGTTAGGAACAAAGGAGTATGGAAACAGGAGAGACGTAGAGAGAGTGGAATAAGTAATACTACTGTATGAGGATTGCAATATGAACTGCTAAATGGGAAACCTATCTGCTCTGTAAGTTTCACTCAATTCACAATAAGAAAGTTTTCAAACAGCTGGAGTGAGCGCACCTCTCATAAGGTGGTTTTCAAAGTGTTCTAATAAGAGGTTAATCTATAGTTTATGGGGACTAGGAAGGCACCCCTTGTTGGTTGAGGGATCAGAGCAGAAGCCTAAATGGCCTAGGAACTAGAACTCAGTTTGTCTTGGTTTTTATCATTTTCCTAGTATACTTGTACAATATTTGGCCTTTTGTGATTACTGTAGTCACTCAGCATAATGGTTTCCAGGTTCCTCCAAGTCATGAGGTGTTTCATGTGTTTCAAACTATTTTTTAGGGATTCATAGAATTCTTTTAAGTGTATGTACTATAGTTTATTTATCCATTCTTCAACTTCTTTATCCATTCTTCAATTTGGGTCGTCTCCAGCTTCTTGCTTTTGTGAACTGTGCCGTAATGAACATGCGGGAATAAATGTCTGTTTGTGTTTTATCTTTTGCTTCTTTGAAGTTTATGTTCAACAAAGATATTGCTGGCTCATATGGTATTTCTACCACCCATTGTTTCAGGTAGCCCTATGCGCACTACACAATGATTATACTTGTTTATAATCTCACCAGTAGTTCATAAGAGTTGCAAATTGTCTACACCCTCTCTAGAATTTGCTGTTCTCTGTTGTTGTTTTAAAGTATTTAAAATTTTTGCTATAGTTGTAGATGTAGGGTGATATCTCATTGTTGTTTTGAGTTACATTGGCTGCGTGGTTAGAGATCATGAGCATTTCCCCAGGCGTTTGTTAGCCCTTTGAGTGTTTTCTCCAGATAGGACTCAACCTTCATTAAGTGAGGGTTACAAAAAGTACTGCCTTGTCTTCAACCCTCATGACATGTGTAACCAGTCAGCCACATCTTGGATGTATACAAGTTAACTATTTGTGTAATAGAGTCTGATAAATCCTACAAAGTATGAAATGTTTTGCTCAACAATGCTATACATTTGACTAATGTTACTTTAAAATACATGGAGATGATTTATGACATACTGAAATAAAATGGCAATGTTCTCTCTAAGACTATATTAGGAACTCATAGAAACAATAGATATAAGAATGCATTATAGGCTCTCATTTGAATATAGCTCAAGTACAAGAAATAATACATACTTATGACATGACCTTGCCTGGTACTTGCCCTCATTAAATGATCACTAAAGGTGTGGGTGCTGTAGCAAAGGATGGTGGAAAAAGCAAAAAGTGTCCAGCCATCATAAATAATACCTTTTGGGGTCTTAAACCCTTGTCTCAAACCAGCAGCCATCTAAATAAGGAGTCAGCTAAGCCCACATAGAAAATGTACACCAGTCGGTGCGATCCAAAGATAATAGTAAAGTCCAAAATTGGATAAGAGAACTATTACAGTGCATAAATCCCAAACACCCAGTTTGGTGAAAGCTATGGTTGAAATTGTAGCCCCACATCCATTTGTAGGCTCCCTGTATGGAATAAGCCTCCGGTGAATCCCCAGTGCATATGGGCTAGGAATGTCAGCAGTCACGTGTCAGATGAAGGGCTTGGTAAAGTGGATTTTAGCAACTGTACTTAGATGGAAAGGTAACATTTTGACATTTGATCTCCTTATGGACCCAATGCAAATGGATTCTAAATTTTTATTAGTCTCCTTTTTCTCTTTGATTGAGGTCACTATCTATTATATGTGGTCCCTGTTGATGGGCCCTTATTTGTTTTCTGCCCTTGCTTTGTATCTGTATAAGGAAACTGGGGTTGGTGGAATTATAAAGATGGCAATGGAATTGATGTACCTGGGGGAATGGGATTGAAGGGTAGGAGAATGGGGAGTCAACATCCATGTGTAAGAGAAGGTAGAGAAGTTTCCAAAGTCAATTGTGGTGATGGATGCAAAACCTTTCTTGATATGCTTGATGAGCTATTGAATTGTATATGTTCAGTATAGATCAATTGTATATGTAAATTATAGATCAATGTTAAAAGTTTTGAGAAAACCAACATTGACTGTTGAAAACAATAAAAAGGACTAATAAATTCTATAGGTACCTAACTTGACTGGTAAAAAAATCCATAAATCTATGGATAACTACCTTGACTCAGAAAAATCCATCCAAGGAAACACACATGCACTTTAAATAGGCAAGAACTCTTATTTCCTTCCTAATCAGATATACATTTGCCTTCATTCTTAATTTTTATCTTACATATATATGCACACATTTAACCAAGTCAATACATGCTTATTTATTTACATAAATTTACCATACAATATATTTTATATTGTATGATTTTTAAATTATATTTAAAGTGCAGCTGTTAAGAAAGCACATGATATGTAATTCAAGTGAAAGCTTTAGGATTTATGAATTCTGTGAGAATAAGCAAATTAATAATCCTGTAGAAATATTTTCATCTCTAGAGTGAGTTATATCACTATCACTTGGCATTTGTTTTAATAATAGAGATAAAATAAGAACATCTTACAAATTTTAGTGGTCCGACAAATTCGAATTTTAGAGTGATGATTGGAGACAACCTACTTATTTAAAACAACCATCTATTTTTCTCTCACATTTTGAAATTTTGTATAAATAATTGTATACTGTGGAACTGGAAGCTCCTTCTCAGAAAACTGGTGGTAACAAAATCACTCTGCCCTTTTTAAACTTGATTCCTAAAACTCCCTTTCAATTTTGTATCATTTTGTTTTCATCTTTTTTTCTGAATATTTTAACATCGCATGCTTTTTATATCTACTTCAATTTACTATGTAAAACAAAATAATGTCATAGTACCACTTGTATCAAAATGACATCATCTGAAATATTTTGACTATAAGGAAAGCAAAAAATGTCAATTTTGTTACAAAATCCGGTGCTAATTTTATAGTTGGCACAAGATCTCATTCTGCTTTTTGGAATGATAGTTGTATATGCACAAAGTCAATACTTTGAAATCACATTTATGAAAAGTGAATTTTCCGTTGAGATTTAGAAAAATAAACAAGGGCCTAACACTTTGTCCTGGCTACCATGTAAGGTTAAGGAAAGTCCTCAGACATGGCTGTGAAATATTGTTTCAAACTGTGGTTGTAAACAAAGAAGTGAGAGAGAAAGCCCGAGAACCCACAACAGGAGGTTGTCATCCCACCCAGTAAAATGGTTGCAGGAATTCGTGGCCATTAAAAAATAAACACCAAGAAAACCCACCAGAAAACATATTGAGCTTTTGTTTTCTGTTCAGCGTGAGTGGCAGTAAATTATACACTACAACTCCGTGGCAGACCACCCTACTCTCGATGGCTCTTAATCTTTACATCCTGTTTGTCCACCACCTATCCCATCCTTGGCACTGTTTCTTAGATAAAGAATCTGTTACATATGTAAGACGCAGACAGAAGTCTTGGTGGCTTTTCTTTGCCAGTGACCAGCAGGGGAAGTCTCTAAAGTAGGTTAGAGGGAAAAAGAAAGACAGCATATTAAACGGGACCACACTAGATATTTATCCAGGGAAAGTATCTTTCATGGCCTCCAAAGGTCTTCTGTTGGAGCGCTGACAAATGAGGTTGGATGGTCCAAATAATGACTTCTGCTTTCTTAGCTACAAAAATGATTACTGAGAGTAAAATACGCCAGCCTTTCCAAAACTCCATCCAGAGTAGTATTCGACTTGGGGACCCTTCTTTATTAAAAACTAAAGGTTGCCTAAAATAACATAATTTTATTATTTTATTCAAAAATAATCGAAAGCCTTTTTAAGTTAAGTTAAATGAAAGTTTCCTTGTTAAGGCAATGAAAGCTCCAGGTCAGTTTTCATTATGCCCACTATGTTTTTTATTTTTATTATTCAACTGCATTGTCAGCTTTCTTCTGTATTTTCACCCAATCTTTGCACACTCAACTAGAAATGAGTTTATTTCTCCCACTTGTTTAATTTTCTTTGTAAAATACATATATATTCTCTCATTGAAGATTAAAAACTTTATATCTTGTTCTTCATTTTCTATACCTCCTATTATGGAACATAAAAAACAATTGACACTTAAGGAATCACAGTGCTGGGCAAAAATAAGAACTGCAATAGCTTGTATTTTCTTTTTTGTTTGTTTGTTTGTTTGTTTTTAATAGTTTGTATTTTCATTAAGGTCTTTTCCAAAAAATTTTCACACAATGGAGAGGAAAAAATTTTGTTGTTGCCTTGCTAAATTTGGGCTTCAAAAGAATTTCAACTCTTAACAGAGGAGGAAATTTCAGTATGTGTTTTCCATAATAAGAATATTGTCTAAATTGACCTGCAGCAAGTGGGGACAGGGGATGGGAGACTTTGAAAACTGATGTTGTATTTGTTCAGCTAGAGTCACAAATAAATTCCAGCAATTCGTTAGCAGAATGTCTACTAGTAGATTAGTCAAAGTCTTCAAGAAAATGATTTGGTTTTATACACAACTACTAGGTAAAATCAAGTTGAATGATTGGCTGACAATATACATAAATAATTAAAAAGGAATATGAAAGGGATTTGCATGCTATTTACTATGCACCACATGCTGTTGAGTGTAGGGGATGAGCAATCGCCCTCTGAAGTAGCTCCTGTAATGATCTCCTTTCACAGAGAAACAATCGACTCATAGGAAAGTTATGGAAGTTCCAGCGATGCTTCCTGAGTAAGAAAGTAACATTCAAACGACGTTTTTCTCATTTCATAGACATTGGACTCTTAACAATTCAGCCATAGAATCAGTGATATCAATGATGGACTACTATATTAAAAATCAAAGTACTTAATAATGAATGAAACCTAAAACATGTAAATAATGTTGCTACTCTTCAGCTTAGATGTAGCTGTAGTGAACAATTTATTGATTTTTGTATTTTGTTTATATAACATTTGTAATATTGTTTTATTTTATAGTTTGGTAAGGAAATAAGATATTTATATGTTATATATTTATGTCTTCACAGATGTAAATGAAATTTCACACAATGGAGCCACCATATTGTATTCCTCTAACTAGATCCATATATTACTTGTGTTTGAAATGCATAGCTTCTTGTGTGCATTTTTTAACAGCTTGTATCACAAGTAGGAATTATGCACTTACGTATCCTATTACTATGTGTTTTTCTATAGCCTTCATCATATTTCAGTTTTTTCTTCAAAACTAATTCATAGCATGTTGATCTTCTGTTAGCTGATATAAAAATATATGACATTTGTATATTTATTGTGGATTCCACTTTATATGGATATAAATGAACTCTTGCTGTTATTTACTTTTTGTTTGCGTAATAATTCTGCCTGGAATTCCACTTTATATGAAATTATTTTGCTCACCATTCTCCTCCCTTTTCTTGCTATTGCCTAAAATGTCTTTTACGGTCCTTTTTATCGTTAGATGCATATTTGTTAAAGGAGCATATAGAAGACTTTCTGTTTCACTCCAAACTGAGAGATTTTATATTACCTTTTGCCATAACAGATTTGCTGGCTCTTGCCTCTACCATCGAACTTTATGAATCGTGTCATTTATATGTTGTGTGTTCTTGTTTTACCACCAGATCTATGTACCTTGTGCTGGTTGTTAACTTCTCAGTTGACTCAGAAAGAATTAAATCCAAATAAAATGTGCAAAAATGGAAAAGCTGAAACTAGAAACCAAGTCACTGATGCAGTTTCTCTCCTCTCTCCCTGTCTATAAAACCCACTCGGGGGGGATAACGTCACAGACATGGATGGCAAGCTTTCCGGAAGCTTTAATGTGTCTTGAACTATGGAGTCTTCCTCAGGTATTGTTTGCAGGCCTTACCCCAGAGAAGAGGGAGGAATGTGACCTCTGCCTGAGCTGCCTATCAAGTAAAAGCTAGAGAGAACTATCTTGACCATCTGCTGTAAATGACAGAAATTTTTAAAAAATTAATTAATACAAGAGCTCCCAATGTAAGCAGAAAGGGAACATGCTCTCCCAGGAAAGAACTAAAGGTCACCTCTATGCTTTATGAGATAAATATGATTGGCCATTAAGTGTTTTACAGCATATTAAAGTTCCATAACTCACTCATACTCCCCACTTCTTCATTAGTAAGAAATCTTAAAATCCTGATCAATGAAGTTGCTGAAAACAAATAATCTTGACAAAATTACCATATCATACAAACTCTATCAGCAAGTAATCTCACAATTCATTTAACGAGGTTTGAGGGGATTAAACTAAGTAATGAGAATGAGGACATACTAGTCACACAGATCTATGAAGATGAGTTAAAAAGAAACTATAATTTCTGTAAAAATTACATTTAAGGTTTTAAGAAATACTCATTACATTTAAGGTTTTAAGAAATACTATAATACAATGAATTCATATGGAAGCAAACGATATAAATATAAATTCATATGGAAGCAAACGATATAAATATAAATTCATATGAAAGCAAGCGATATAAATATAAATCAAAATATCCTTTAAAAATCCAAATCAGAATGGATTAGCTAACATCCCTAAATCCAGGTGTGTAAATTGGTGAGTTCTTGTTGTGTTGCTCTTAAGGGTATATGAGTTAGTACCCTGTCGTAGCAATCCAGTGTGCAGTAGATGGAGTATTGCCCATCGTGTGCTGCCATCGTGACTATTAGGCTTGAACCCATTTACGCACTCACTCTGTCAATAAATCTAGCCAAGAGTCTTCCTCCTTCTCACTGCCTTCTAGTTTACGAAACAGAATGTTATTTTCCAGTGAGTGGGCTCTCCTGATGACATGTTCCAAGTACATGAGATGTAGTCTCACCATCCTTCCTTCTGGGGACCATTCTGACTATATTACTCCTAAGACGGGTCTATTTTTCCTTTGGCAATCTGAAGTACGTTCAATATGCTTTGTCAGCACCACAATTCAAATGCATCAGTTCTTCTCTGGTTTCCCTTATTCAACGTCCAACTTTCTCATGTGTATGCAGCAAGTGAAAATGCCATAGCGTGGGCAGGTCTGCCATATGCCTCAAAGTGGCAGCCTTGCTTTTCAACACTGTACAGAGGTCTTGGGAAGCAGATTTATCCAATGCAATGTGCCATTTAATTTCTTGCCTGGACCACTGCTTCCATCAGCACTGATTGTGTATTGGGGAAAAGGAACAAGATAAAACCTTGACAAATTCAATCTTTTCTGTTTTCCATGATATTACCTTTGGTTCAGTTGGGGGGATATTTTTCCTTTATATTAAGTTGTAATCTATATTGAAGGCTGCCATTCTTCCTTTTCATCAGCAAATGCTCCAAGTCTTCCTCACTTTAAGAAAGCAAGGCTGTTTAATCTGTATCCTGCACTTTGTTAATAAGAATCCTTTCCACTGTACTGCCACATTCCTTTTCATATCATCCAGCTTCTTGAGTTGAACATGTATATTGACAGGATATCACCCTGGCACACATCTTTCCTGATTTTAAACTGGGCAGCATTCCCTTGTTCTGTTCAAACGACTACATCTTGATCTATGGAACAGTTTTTTTTGCTTCTTCTTCCATATTTAAATAAATATCATTAGATTGATGTATATATTGTTACATGTTGATCTTAACAAATTTACAAAAAGGTACAAAACAGCATCCTTAAGTTCAAAACAAATAAACCTTCTATTACCCAATGGATTCAGAAGAAAAAGTCATAAATTGAGGTTCTTTGAATCAATCTGGCCTTTCTATACTTCCCAATAGTTAGACTATTTGGGGAAGTGAGGAGGGATATTGAAGAATAAAATAATAGAACCTCTAGAAAGTTATTTTACACTCTCTAAAAAAAATGTATCCCAAAGCATAAATGTTTATAATTCCAAATTTTCCTTGCCCATATTTTTGAAATTAATACAAATATGGGGCTTGGGGAATTATATACAAGGTACAACATTTTCATCTCAATTAGTTCTTGTCTTTACTATTAAACTCTTTAGATCAAGATTCCATCTATTATTGTTATTAATCCTTTCATTATATATTTTCTTATAAGTAATTGCTGTGTATATTTTCCATATCACTGGAATTCCTCTAAAACCAATCATTTCATTGCGATTGAGATAATTTTGACTTTTCGTGACCATCTAGGACAGACAGAAAAGTTCTTAAGAGTTCCTGAGACTGTAAATCATTTGAGGAGCAGACAACCTCAGCTCTCTCCCAAGGAGGGGCTGGTGGGTTAGCCACCAGCTTTGCAATTTGAAACCTATCTCTTAACTCACTGTGCCACTAGGGATCCTTTTTGAGCACTATTTTATGTCTTCTCTCAGTACTCAACCGATTTAAATGCCAAACAGTAATCCTTTCATGTTACAATTTTTATTATTTTTCTACTATTATATTTTGTACTCACATCATCGTTTAGATGTAGAATTAAACAGGTATCAATAATGTTAAAGAGATTTTGGCAATGCTATATGTTCTGAAGGCTTTATTTATTGAGTATATAATAACAAAAGATATTTTTCCAAAGAATGACAACTAAACTCTATATAATGGTTATGTAGATCATTTGAAAAGTATCCTATATAGAAGAAAATGGAAGTGTAGTGAGGAATAGGGATAAACATAAGATTACAAAGGGCAGTTTGAAAAGATAACATATTATATTGAAAGTTGCAAAGAAGTAGAGTTAAAAAAAAGGGAAAAAAAGAGGTAAAAAGGGAAGAAAATGCTCAGCATTTTTCAAGCTGAAAGAATTGAAGAAAAATTAACAGCTTCAACTTGGAATGTTGAAGGATTCTGTGGGCAAAATGTGAACTGATGTAGAAAGAATCAAAAGAAGAGTGAAGAAATATATAAAGTCACTGTATTTTTGGAACATATGATCAAAACCAATGACACTGAAGGAAGAATTCCAAGCTGCACTGAAAGCCTTGTTGAAAAACAAGACTCTTAGAATTGACAGAACACCCAGGTCAAAGTTTGATTGGAGGGTAAAGAAATAAAGAGATAAATGGCTTAAGGCCGCCCCTGTCTCTCTTGCTCTCCGGTGATGGGACCAGCATGCTGCTTCTTTAGCTAGTTCTCTGCCTCAAGCTGTGTGCTACACTACCTGTGGGTCAAGCCAACCCTTGGATCGTGTTGCCAGGAATTGAGGCTCCCTGAGATCTGCTTTGCCATGTTGCTAGTGCATACATTGTACATGGTACATTGCTTGAGCTTGAAGCTGGTGAACGCGGTCTCCTTGCATTGCTTGAGTTCAATATCCCATCCAGGTCTGCTGACTGTTGCTGACCCACCCTACTGCCTGCTGCCTTGGGAAAGACTGCCTGTTTTGCCTGAGGTAAGATTCCACTGTCTGCTTCCTTGACTTTGGATCAAAACCCCCTCTATGAGTTGAAGGACCTTCAGTATATTAACAGTTTCACAAATGTGAGTTGAACTGAGCCCTCCTTAATGATATGTGGACTACTAGCTCTTATATTTCTTCATATATATATATATATATATATATATATATATACATATACATATATCTATCTACCTATCTATCTTCTATGTATCTATCATCTATCTATCTACCTATCTATCTATTTCTCTAGCTATCTATCATCTATCTATCTAATCATAAGTGCCCTGGTTTTGTTTCTCTAGGGAACCCTGCTTAGCACACCAACCAGTAAGTGACATCATGAGAAACAGAGAAAAGATTGGATTAGTGAGTCATTTGATTTTACTTGGCTTCACAACCAACACCTGTGGAATTAGCAGTCAAGAAATCAAATGCCTTATTGCATTGGCCAAATTTACAGTGAAAGACCTAAAGTTTTCAAAAGCAAATAAGTCACTCTCAAGACCAGGAAATACAAGGTATTTTCAATCACTTAACACATGAGAAAGCTGGATAATTAATTGGGAATGTTGCGGAAGAATTGATGCTTTTGGATTATGATATTTACAAAGACTATCAAAAATACTGTGGACTACCAGAAGAATGAACAAATTCATCTTGTAAAAGCACAGTTTAGAATGTTCTTTGGTGAAAAGATGATGATTTAAGTCTCAAATACTTTGGATATGTTATCAGGAAGAATCAGTCTTGGGAGGAGTGCATCATGCTTGCAAAAGTAAAGGGTGATTGAAAAAGAAGGCCCTGAAGTAGATGGATTGGCACAGTGACTGCAACAATGGGCTACATGACAACAATTGTAAGGACGGTGATGGACAACCACCGTAACATAATAGAACTCAATTATTCTGTCCATATGTGTGCCTACTGGTACACAGTCATTGATGCTCTTGAAAGTATCACAAATTAATTTGATTATTATGCCCATGCCATTTGTTATGATTTTTTTTTGTGATCATATATTTACTAATGTAGAAATTCATTGTATTTACAACATACTTGTCATTTTAAGTTACATTTTACAAACGTTTCTCATAAATGCTCCAGTGTTAAGTTTTTAATATCAGAACAAAAACATTTTTGAGAATATAGATATCTGGCTGTGGAGTGCAACTGAGAGCATAAAGCTATTAAAATGAAAGAGAAGGAAATAAGAAATGCATATCTATACAATTCTAATGATAAATGGGAGAGGCCAAACTGTATAAAGATCAAGAGTTATCTAAAATATATCTCATTTTTCTAGCCTGTATCTGTTCAGTCTTGTTTGATTTTTTAAGCATACTACCTCTTTTAGAATATCTCAACTAAGAAGAACTAATACATAAAGCAAAGACAATGTTATGTTATTTTCTCAACAATCTAGCTTTGATTTTTATTGCTTTTTATCACATTATGCAAAATACATCATCTGATTCATTTATTCTCTCTGTGGTGAGCACATCAGTACAGGGAGCACATGGACAACAGCAGTATGTTTCTTACATGCAGTGCATGATAGTTGGTTGATTTGTGAGCATGCAAGTGTGTGGAAGGAATAGCAACCAAAAATCCAGTTCACAATTCTCAGGAGTCATATTTGCTTCTTGTGGAGAATGACAAAATCGGCCATAATATCACTTTATGAGTGGAAGAATAGCTGTAGGCAAAAGAGTAACAGGAATACAGAGAGAGGAAGATACAGTAAAAATGTGATGTTGGCTCCAGGAACAGTGAATGTTTTGCTTTGTATCATTTCTGTAGGCACAATTCTTTCCATTTGTAGACAATTTATATATTTAGTAACAGCTAAACCTTTACTGTGTTTGAATGCTTCAATCATCTCTAAGATGCGGCGCTATTTTTTTTTTTTTTGGCTATTACACATGCCAACAAAAAATCATCATTGGGACTTACATTCTAGGGAAGTAAGGTGCTCTGTGATTTAACGAAACAACAACAGCAAAAGAATCTGGAAAATAAAGAAACATGTTTCTGTTCAATTAAGGAATAAAAGATTATGCTCCTTCTGTGAGCACAATATAAGCCTTCTTACTGACAGGAGCCACCTCCGTTTTCCCTCTCTGACAGGGCCTGATCAGCATTTTCAATTTGGCTTCCTTCCTGACTCATTTAGAACAGAGGAGACACTTGTACACATGAGTGAATAATATTCTCAGTATTATCTTCATTTGCTGGTACTGGTTTCAACAATCTCAGTTCTTCCAAGTACATGAGGATGGGTAAATATTAGATGTGTATGAACATGTTAAGGCATGGTGGGAAATGCCCAAGCTTCAACACAGAGCTATCACAAGGGTACCAACAGAGAACCAGGAGACAAAATTCATTATAAAAAGAAACAGAAAATCATACAATAGAATGGAATACTATGCAATCTGAAAACTAGCACCTATTTGTAAAATGATTTTTTGAAGTGTCATACGTGTCCCTTCTCTACAGGAGATCTACATACGTGCCATGCTTGTAGTTTGAGGGCTCTGTCTTTGTTTTTGCAAATTTCATAAAGAAATGATCAATGTAGGTTTGGCAAAAAATGAAAGTGGGTACAATAAAATGGACCATATCAAATTCAAATCAGTAGTTCTGATTTACTGATTATCTGACTTAGGAGACATTCAGGAATCTACTAGTTGAACAGATCATTATAATAATTACCTCACTTAAGACAGCAGTGAAGTATTTCTTGTAAAATAGGCAGCATTGTTCTGGCTACATGAGAGACAGTCACTATATGTTCATTTTGAACAGGACTCTTCCTCTCTTAAGCAGCACATTCATACCACATCTCTTTCTGAGCAAGCTTCTTTCTGAACTCATGCAGCACTGTGAGCAGCCAGTCACTGACATAAAGAGAACAAAGTAAATTGGAAACTGCTGTCTAATGCTTACTCTTCTTGCTTTGGGGCCATATGGAAATTTTGGAAAACTCAATAGTATGCAAAAGATGTATTCAAATGATGTGCAACCTTGGAGGTGAAGATAATACTTTCAAAGCAAACAAGGTAATCAAATCCCAGCAGGGAACCCTTTGATTCTGGATTGAAAACAAAGCAGTGTTTTCTCTCTATTTGAATGTCAAAGACTTGAAGACACCTTCACACCATATTCAAACTGAATGAGAGAGGAAAAGATTCGCATTTACTAAGGGCTTTCAAAAAAATGTGTGGAGAAATGCAATTACAAGTTATGGATTGTTTCCATAAAGTTTTTGAAGTTTCTTCTTAGGTATTGGACAGAGAGAATGAAATTGCTGTCCTCTGACATAATTCCAGATCTCGTCAATGTGATTTCAAAGAAGAGTACTAAAATGAAACTATTAAACAAAATAAACCCAGAATAGTTTGCTACTCTGCCATGAACTCCTAAACTTCTTATTTAAAGTACTGTACCTCCTAAACAACTTTTCTCCCCAAACTTTTTTTGTTTCAAACCTAACGTCCTTTTAAGAACTGCCATCTGCTCTGGAACTGATAGACAACAACCAAAATGGAAACAACAAAGTCATTTGGCCACTTTGATTAGATTCCTGACACCCACACATTTGTCCTCTAAACATGCAGTTTTTCATGTTAAAAGAGGTACTCACTTCTTTTTATCAAAGTTTGCCAAAAATCATGTTTACAGTAGAGTGGGTGTAGCCCCATTAAACTCTCAGAGAAATATATTTCTTTTCTCTGGCAGAGCTTTTAGCCCTTTCCTCTGGTTTTTCTCCTGTCCTGATCTCATAAAATCCTCTTGATCTTTGTCAACCATTTAAAAACTTTACTTATTTAAATCTTCAAGCTCCCTAGGCCAAGGGGTGCTTTGATGCTATGTGAATACGAAGAGAAGCGCCATGTGCCTGTGTGTGTGAGCTGGTGCAGGATGATGGAGAAGGGAAGTCTGGACAAAGACAAACAGGCTCTACCAGAAGTAAAGCGTCTGTTTTCTGGTAGAGAGATCAGATCGTAACACTGATCACATTGGGACATGGATGACCCTCCAGGGTTAACATGCAGCTATTGGAATAGAATCAATCTGAGATGTATTTCAATTCCGAAATTCTATTACTGTTGACATTGACACACAACAAACACCAATGTAATCTTTCTTTTTAGTAGCTAACAGCTTCTCCCACCAGACTTTCTAGTTCTTCCTAGTAAAAAGAAAAAAAAAAAATCAATCAATTGACAAGTTCCTAGTGGTAGGGCTTTGAATTGGTTCAAAATGGTTCAGTACTGGCTAGCAGCAACAAGGTCAGAAAAACTCTTAGATACCCACCAACTCTCTTGAACATGAACTTTTGCCCGAGTAGGAAAGAGTTGACAGTTGTTCCCCTTGCCCTTTTGAAAGTGTGTCAAATAGAATTGGTAGCATTTCGCCTGTTTTCTACCCAAGCCTAAATCTCACACATTCATTGGTTTGGAGATGTATTTAATGGGAACAAAACCCTAAGGAGAACTACGAAGCCCTGCTGGTATACAAGTGAAAACACCTTGCTGCTAACCAAAAGGTCAATACTGTAGTTCGAACCTACTAACTTCTGTAGGCGAGAAATGGATGGTAATCTTGGAAAGCAGGCTGGAGTGGGTCTACTCTGCCCTACATGGTGAGTTGTAATTGCTCCTACAACAATGGGTTTATTTTGGGAGGAGGAGTCAAGGTGTGGCAGTCACCTAATCTGGTGTCAATTTAAGGATTAAGAGTGTAGGGGTGGAGTCTAAACTGTCAATCTGGAGATAACCAAGGAGACTTTTGTATGGGCATGGCCTTCTCCTGAGAATTCTGGGAAATCTGGTACTTCCTCCTTGGAGGCAGAAGACACCTCTATACCACTCCCTGGGAGACATTGCAGAAGACAAGCCACATGGATGCAATCAGACCTCTGAAGCCGGAGAAGCCACAGAGAGACCCCTGCCAGTGCTGAGATGCTTACAACGCCACTGGACCCAAAGACTTTCTACCCACTGGCTTGTGATTGTCCTGCATTTGGCTTCTTTGCATGTGTTTTATGAGTCTGAAGAGGACTTTATAGGTTGGTATCAGACATATGGGCCTTGGCCTGGACTGGGTTGGGATGTTTTCTTAATATTCAATTCCTCTTGTATATAAACCTCTTTCTTATACACATATGTGAGTCCATGGATTTGTTTCTCTAGTCTACCCAGACTAACACACAAGGTTAAAGAACTCTAGAAGAGTACTTGTTAGATATAAGGTCCTTGTTGCACACTGCTCTGTTTTTGCCTTACTCTACTTCAATTTTTAAATTCTACTGAAGCTTCATCCAGATCTGAAGGAAAATTTAAAGTAAGCGTTTTTAACTTGAACACCTTTACACACCCTTGATCCCTTAATGCAATCTATGATTGGCTGAGGCGAGAGGTGTGTTGTTTGTCAGTGCACCTGAGCCTGTTCCAACTTACAACAATCTCTTGTACAACCGAACAAACCACTGCTGGCCCAATGTCCTTCGCACACTTGACATTATACTTAGGCCTATGGCTGTAGCCAGTTGGTCTTATTAAGGATCTTCTTTTTTTTTCACCTACTCTCTACTGTACCAAGTGTGATGTCCTTTAGGGACCAATCCTTCTTGATAACATACCCAAAGTCCATAAGATCGTGTCTCCTTGTCTTCATTTCTAAGGTGCAACCGGGATCAATTTGCTCCAAGAAGAGATATGTTTTCCTTCTGACACTCCAGAGCCAATATTCTTCAAAAATATCCTAATACAAAGGCAAATAGCACAAGGGGATACTGCATGGTTTAAAATCAGGGGAGATGTGTGTCAGAATTGTATACTTTCACCATAATTATTAATTTGTATACTGGATAAATAGTCTTGCTCTGGGCTGGCAAATAAGCTGAGAAACAGGGCTGTTGAAAAAGAACATAACATCAAGATTTAGAAAGACTAATCATCAACCTGCAATATGCATATTGCACAGCCTTCCTTGCTTAGCGTGATGGAGACTTGAAGCATTTGCTGATGAAGAAACAGAGGAACAACAATGAAACTCCAACGTTTTGGAATGGTCAGTGTAGGAGTTTTAGAAAAGAGACTTTGGGCTGAATTTTGCTAGGTCACTAAATTAGTTCTTAGGTGTGAGTGGCGTAGAGGGAGAGTGAGTTGGAAAGAGGGAACCGATTACAAGGATCTGTACGTGACCTCCTCCCTGGAGGATGGACAACAGAAAAGTGGGTGTAGGGAAACATCGGACAGGGCAAGATATGACAAAATAATAATTTATAAATTATCAAGGGTTCATGAGGGAGGGAGGAGGGGAGAATGAGGACCTGATGCTGGGAGCTTAAGTGGAGAGCAAATGCTTTGAGAATGATGAGGGCAATGAATGTTCAAATGTGCTTTACACAACTGATGTATGTGTGGATTGTGATAAGAGTTGTATGAGCCCCTAATAAAACGATTTAAAAAAAACTCATAAAAAATTAATAATCAGTTGCCATCAAGTAGACTGGGACTTTAACTGAGCCCAAGTCAACCAATATTCATGTGTTCCATAAGGTTTTCTGTGGCTGATTTTTTTTCCTGAAATCGATCATCAGACCTATTTTCCCCATTGCCCTCTGGGTGAACTCATGTACTTAACCTCTAAGTATGTAAATGGTTTCCTTGCCCAGGGCTCTAGG
>NW_022103915.1:20088484-20106996 GCF_000313985.2 Echinops telfairi | reverse complement strand
ATATATATATAAAGTTAAAGTAATCTGGAAGTTATTTCATTACCTCTTGCTTTGGGTAGATAGTAGAATAAGTTGTAAATTTTTGAAGTAAATTACAAAGGGACAAAGAACATATATATATATTTTTTAAGCTGAAATTCTCTTCCTGACTTCCTTCTTCTGACATTATCAGTGAACAACAAATCCATCCAGGGAATTTTAAAGGTATGATGGTGAATTTGTGAAAAAGGAATCTATGATAAGAAGCCTAAAGGGAAAAAATGAAGAAAAAATGTATCAGAATAAGTCCTACTCTAGTTTTAGTCATATAGATGCTAATAAAAATCACACACATGCACACACTGCAAGGGAGTGAATTATTTAATGTGGTTCTTCTCCCCAATGCCTCTGTTGCTCCCAACAAAGGACCTTTCCCTACATGGGTTTAGGGAAAAAGGTATGGGAAGACTGATAGGATTCACCTGTGAATGATTGTCTTTAGGATTCATTAGAGTACCATCCTGCTGCATAAAAATGACCACCCTGAGAAGCAGGAGGGAGGAATCTCTTGGTACCACCAAGAACCAGGAGTAGGGCAAGTCCTCTGCATCCTGAGATCCCTGCACAGTGAACCTCTTTGATCCAGAAGACAACTGTGAAATTAGAGGAGCGTCAGTCAAACCAGGAGCCAGACATGAACCAGAGTATTGGACTTGCCAGTCCACAGAACAAATACTGCTGAGCGCTTTTGGACAGGAGGCTGACTTGTGCAATGGAATGCTTCTTGGAACTTAATTCAGGGAGCCGAATTTGCAGACTCACAAAACCTGAGTTGAGTGCCTGCAGATTGAGTTTATACACAAGTGGGAGGGTCTTTGGGCATTTATTAGGAGCCCTGAAAGGACTCTGTGACATGTCCTGATGAACCACGACATATGGAGCATTTCTCACTTGCATCACAACCTGCTAGCTTCCTTAATCAGCGTTTGAGTCATAAAGGGTTTATTGTGTGTGAATTCTTTGTGGTCATTGCAATGGACTATGGAATTCAGTAACTGGAAAATCAGATCATAGTTTGAATGACAGAACATACATATACAACTAAGATAGTAGTCAAAGCAAATTCATGGGTTTCTACAAAGCCATGATCTCCGTGGAAACATTTATAAACGTTGTGTTCTTTACTATAGAAACCTCAAGAGATCTTGCAAAGGAATCAAGGACATTACAGACATGCAAACACATTTTGGGCTCACAATACATCATATGATATTTTAATGCATCACCACTATAGCCAGATGAGATTTATAAATAAAAAATGGCTATTTAAATAAGGAATACAGACATGCTAGTAAAACTTTTAAGACTTCCTACCTAGCTATTTATAGATTGCATATAGATCCCTGGATTCTTATCTGGAGCTTTATCAAATTAAACAATAACCCAAAACACTAAAATTAAAGTAGTATTTTCTTATCAGGGCTCTCGCAGAATAATGATTAACATCGGAGTTTCTCTCTTACTTAGACTTTATATAGAAGCATGTAAGTTTAAAGGATCAGAAAAAGGAGAATTCGTGCAAGCAACCATGAACAATAACAGTGTGTAAATACCTCTGGAGCAGTCTGTCTGAGAACGCTCTCATGTCAAAGGGATGTGGTACGAGTATGTGTGCTTTATCCTCATCATGGTGTAATGGAGGCAACTGGAGTGTGAAGTCCAGAGAAAGCGGGATTTGACTTCCAAATTGTCCTGAGCTGTCCATTCGGGCATCCTCAAGGTGCCTCAAATCTCTCATCCGCAGAGGGAGATAATGTAACTGCACTGAGAAGTTGTTGTCAGTGATGTACACAATGTTTGTAAATCTCTTATTGTTCTTATCACAATAGATTCCCTACATAATAGATCTGATTTAATTCTCTGAATGCTCAAAAAAAAAATTAGGAGGAAAAACAAAAGTTTCTACCCAGCACATGGTTAATTGGTCTACTTTGACTTCTTTTCAGGAAATGATATGTAACCAAAGAAAGTGTCTCAGAGCGATTCTTTTAACCTTTGGCAAATGATTTTAATAATCCAGTGTAGTCTATCTGATCAACTTTCAGACACTGGATCACTTTAAGTTGAAAAATATGTTTCATGTCGTAATAATTAATTTGTTTACTTATGTTTATCCAGTGACCAGGATAATACCTTATACATAATAAGCATTCAACAAATAGATTGATATTAGATATACTTAATTTCATCATTTCTTTTTCAAGGTGGACTAGAAAAGCAAAGTCAACGGGTTTTAATTCCCAGTTCTTATATTCCCTTTGGTTAGTTAACAAGATTGTTTCCTGATCACTAAGACAGTGATACTAAACTCCCTTTCTTAAGAGCCATTATATCTAAATGAGTTAAAATTGTAAAACTTTCTACGGTATCTGGAAAACAGGGAGGTATAAATAAATCCTAACTACTATGGCCTTATTAGTGTAGTTTTGTCATTGTGCTACCTACACCTCTGTGTTACGGACATTTAAGACTATAAATATCCTCTTTGAACTGAAGACATGATATACAATTTCTAACTTTCTAGGGATCATGCCTTAGAATAGCATTATTAATATGAGTTGAGACAAATTGTTTTTTGAGTGGATCCAAGTCCATACAAAAAAAGAAGTAACAGAGTTCTCTGTTTTAAAAAATCTTCTTGAAGGAATCATGATAAAACAGAGACCTTGGAAATTCTAAAACCGTGCATTTAACTCTAAAATGACAGACTTGACACACATTTCGTCTATGAAAATATGATTATTGCTCAAATTATCAATTTTTCCCCTCAAAAGCCTAAAAGTGGTCCCCGGGTGTAGGCTTGCAAGTCAGCATATCAGAAATCTTTTTGATATCTGTTTCTACTCTTGTTTCCCTAAGCAGAGAATCTGAGCAAATATGATTGCTTCCTATAATTCCACTTGTTCAGAATTAAACAGAAGAAGAAGAAAAAAAGAATTAAACAGAAGAGATTATAACTCTCATCTGAACAGAATGGAACTTTTTTTTTAAATGAAGCATTTTCAGATTTCTAATCTGACAAACTTCAATGCCTTCAAGTCACCCAATAGAAGAGAGTAGAATTGTCCCTGTGGGATTCCATGACGGTAGCTCTACAGGAGAAGAAAACCTCCCATGCAGTGGTTAGTGGTTTTAAACTGACGGCCTTGCAGGTAGCAGCCTAATTCCAAATATACTAAACCACAAGGGAGGTAAGCTGTAGGGTCACCATGATTTAGAATCACTCAATGGCAATGGTTTAAAATTTGATAACACTTTCAGTTCTCTGACTTGTTCTCATTAACGTTATTTCATTTTTAAATAGTAGTTTGTGGTATTTTGGGTGGAGGTGTACAGTAAATCAGGATCGATATGATTATATTTTAGTATCAACTGACCAGCTTAAATTTTAAACTACCTGCCTCCCTGAATTTTTAATTTTAAGATGTTTGTTCCCTGACTTTCTGCATTCTGGTCTTTACTCCTGGGTGATCAATCACAGTGACAAGCAGAGGATTTGTCATCTCTCTGGAGAATTTTGTGCAATCAACTAGCCAAGACCATGAATAGACTTGTGCATGACAGTATGTATAAGTGTTTTCTTCTTAAAGCCAGTGTGAATCATCTGTTCCTATAATATGACTGTGTATTTTATGGAAATAAGTTACTTCCTGCTATTTGTATTTTTCCCATTCATTTTTGAAAACTGGTCATGATAATCACTAACTTCTTGTCTTTAAAGTCAAGTGAGAATTATGACACTTACATGTTCATTTGCATTAAAATACTGGACCATTGTAAAGCGTTTACTACTAAATTGATAGAGAACAAGATCGTTTTTAACATCGCCCCAATGATTCATTCAGTCAACCAGTTATTGTGTCAAAGGCATCAGGTCCATGCTATACCACCTCGCTTCTGCCCACTCTACTTCCAGAAGACCATGTCACTGCATGAAACATGCCCTTTCTCTTTGATTTATTTATTTTAAAATTAAATTTTAGAGGGGCATTTGCAAAGTTGGATTGGCATTGATACGCAATTGGTTCATAGATTGTAACATCTTCAATGATAAGCACCTGAACTTAGATATTGCCTCCAATATGTAAAAGAGGCCAAAATCTATCTAAACACCCTAAGGTTACTCCAAAGCGTTATACAAAATTTTAATGCAAATACTACATCGCATGTAATCCCTATGCTTAAGAAGCTACTTGTCAGTGAGAACAATTTTAAAATCCAGGCTTCTGTGGATTTTTTCCTTTTAAAAACCCTGTTTCATATATGCATTTTAAGGCTTCATCTATTGCCCCCTTCCCATGCCTATTTATGTAAATGATTTCTGAACTTAATGTATTTACAGCTATTAACTGCCATGTGTTGGTCTTCTGTGCTATAATAAAGTACATCCGTGCCTTCTGAATTTCTCTGGCAGCTATCTCTGTGTTCAGTGTCCTCCAATCAGCATCTGCAAATGTAACCACTTAAATGTGATCCCACTGTCTGGATCAGTTATTCAGATAAAAGGCAGCTAAGATCTAAGTTCTGCTCCATGTGGGACACACTTAATATATGCCTCCCCCCACCCCACCCCCCAGTGGACATGTTTCCTCTTACCAGAAGTGTCTGCTTTTTGTTTCTTTCACTCATTCTTTATCTACTCCCATGTCTCCTCCTGGATTCTTGCAAGACTTTGTCTTAAGCAGGAACCAATTATGCTGAATTCAACCAAAGACTTTCTGAAATTCAAATAGTCATAACATATGTACTGTCATTCTCAACACTGCTGGTACCACTTGAGATTGGAAAGGATGTTCAGTAAGCAAATATTTTTTTAAAAACTAAATTTATCATTTATATTTCATCTCTGGGGTGAAAAATACTATTTTGTAAACTAAATGTTATACATTTTATGATTATATGGATATGTATACAGTATAACACATAGAGTATTATACTGTATAAAACTCTAGAAAATATGTTAGATGACTGATTCTCTTGCAATCATGTTTAAAGCAAAATAGGATATTCTATTTTGTCCATTTTCTGTCAGAGTGAAATCCTAACTGTATGCAATAGAAATAACAAACAAAACAAACTATAAAGCAGGTTTATAAGTTTACAGAAATAGCCTGGCTTTACTTGTTGCTTAGAAATAAACCAGAGGCTTTGTAGGCTTTTAGAAGCTGCATTTATTTAGTTCATTCTAATGCATCTCATTTTTCCATTGCCTGGCAATGAAAGTATAGGTATAATTCATTTCATTCTTAAATGAGTTCATAAAACTTTATTCTGTATCATTACAATAGCAACATTTTCTTAAATTGAGCTTTTCTCAGAGACAAGAGAGTACCAAAATGGCCTTTTGGCATTGAATATTCAACAGATTTCTCCTCGAATGAGTGAGAGATAATGGTCTGCAAGCGGTACAGACATCATGAATTCTCTGTGTACTGTTATTCTGATTTTCATTCTTACAGAGTTTTTGCAGGCAGGCTTTTCTAGATCCAATTTTCAGATGAGAAAATATGAAGGTTTGGAGAGTCTTAAGAATATGTGGCGGGGGAAATCACAGCATCAAAATACTGCAGCCTGGATTCAAACTCAAAATTACCTAAATCTATACTATAATCATAACCATTTTATAATCATGAGGTTCAAAAACACGCTGACAAGTAAAATTTATCTCAAAGAGAAAATATATCAGCCATGAGGAATTCCTTGACCTATCTTTTGTGCTGATCACCATATTGGATTTTGAAAGGAAACATAATGAGGAAGCAGGTCAGAACATCATTGATAGGCTCAATTAATGTCTGACTATAAAAGATGTTGACAAAGTATTTCTCAAGCTAAATGAAGCCCTTTTTTTGCATACCATAATATGTCACGACTACTCAACTTTATTCCTGTAGAGGAAAGCAAAGGAGAGTAATTGAATGGCCATAGCCAGATTGGACCTGCAGTGGTCTCCCACTATCTAAACTTAGGGTGCAAGAGGAGGCACGGGTAGGAAGACATGATTTTAAGGATACCCTATCATCTGATACAGTCCCTTTGTCATTAATATGTTTCAAAAAGGATACTCTGTTTACCCAAAATTAAGACATCCCCCCGAAAATAAGACCTCCCTGAAAATAAGCCCCCCCCAAGCTACCGTAACTGTGGACTCTGGACCGTAGCGGTAGGCGCCACCGCGCAGCTCGCTGTTGGCCACAGTGCAGCAGGAGCAGACAGGAAGTGCGGGGTCTCTTTTAATAAAACAATAAACAATAAATGTGTACCGTATTCTTCTTCATGGAAAAATAAGACATCCTTTGAAAATAAGACCTAGCGCATCTTCGGAGCAAAAATTAATATGACACTGTCTTATTTTCGGGGAAACAGGGTAGATAACTCAATAGAGGTCTGTTATTATTAGCAGATATCGAGTCATGATAATGAGGTGGGTAACTTGGATAGGAAGACAACTATCATTGTTGGCTATTTGGGACGTAAAGCGATGGCAGGCCTTGGTGGCTGTTCAGCTTCCCATGTAGTAACCGAAGGACATTTGGTATAAATTCTGGGTAGTGACAAGTTCTGGAAGAAATTAATCAGCAGGTTGTAAGCTCATTATTAAATTGTTGGGGGTGGGGTGGGGAAGATAACATGAATGCGATGTCTAGTGAAGAGTTCCTCATGGAATTCCAATGTGGAAAGTTGAGTGAACATATAACAACACAGCCGTGCGATAGTGTTTGACTGTTGAACTTAACGTGCTCAAAATACAGCTAGAGGATAAAAAGGACCAAGAAAGTACAGTAATTTAATCTAGTACCCTTGACATAAAAGCAAGTCAAAAGCAATAACAAGCAAATGAATAAAATGACGGAATATGTGGGAAAATTGTTATGTAATTGAGCTATATATTTCTAATAAGTCATTTTGAAGGGAGCATGTTAGAAAACATCCCTAAGAGGTGTGTCTTTTCTTCACTCAAACTCAGTGGTTCTCAACCTTCCTAATGCCACAACACTTTCATTCAGTTCCTCATGTGGTGGTGAGCCCCCCCATCCATAACATTATTTCATTGCTACTTCATCACTGTCATTTTGCTACTGCTAAAAAAAATTGTTTTTGCTACTGCTATGAATCTGGCAACCCCTGTGAAAGGGTCGTTCGACCCACTAATGAGTAGCCACCCACAGGTTGAGAACCACTGAACTATAGGCTAAAACTAAAATTCTTGGATGTGGGAGCATACAAAACGAATGGCTTTGCTATTGCATGCAATTTACACATGAGAGAAGGCTGAAGCAACGTTTATATGACAATGGCCTATTATGTAACAGCAGTCTTTTCATGTTTCACACCCTTTTATCTTGACTTTACTTTTATGTGGCCTCCTCCCTTTCACTCTGTCAGGCCTCTGTGCCAAGTCTCATCAAATGGTAGTGAATATCTTATAAACTTCTCATTAGACTGAATTAGTCACTACCAAAGTTTGAATATTGGCAAGACAGCTGCTGTACTATAGGGTCGCTAAAGCAAGAAAAGACCATATTCTGGAAGTCTGTTTGCTTTAGCACTTATAGGCATAGAAACTATTCAGAATTATTATTTTATGGGGTTTAGATTTATGTCAACATACAGATGTTTCTATTTCACCTAAAGAAAAAACTCTGCTATACAGTATGGAAAATAAAATTTAATTGAACCCATAAGACACTGATAAAGAAACAATGCTACACTTTTAGATGACTGAACTGTATAATTTGTACCCAGTCCGTTTCCCTCCACACCCTGCGGATTCCGTCCATGGTCTTCCACCTCTTTGAAATCAGTGGGAGCTCTGAGCTTGGAAGAGTCACCCAGAGTGCAGAGGGGCATGAGGACGAGGCTGTTTGACTTTCTGCCCTTGTAGGGTGGATGAATTAGTAAGCAAAAATGATCATTTAAAAAAGAAGAGGGGGGTGGGGGAGTTACTTCAAATGCAAAGCAAGTATTTTTCTTCTTTTTTTCCCCATCTAAAGTTCCATAGTGTTTCCTTTTATTTTTTTTATTATAATGTTGTGATTTTACCTTTGCCCTTCCTGTTTCCAACAGGGTTTGGAAGTACTTTAAAAAAACCAACTCTGCAGAAAGTATGCTCTGTTGATATTTCTAACAGAGACTGGAGCAGAAAGTATGACAGATGAACTTCAACCCCTTTGATGCACTGTCACTAAGGCTGGAGTGCAGAGCTCGACTATCCCAGGCTTACATGAACTCTCCAGGGACAGCCAAGATCAAGGAGCCATTGAAAGGGATTTCAAAAGATGAATAACCAAGCAGACTTCTGCAGCTCCCATTAGCACAAATCATTAGTGGAGTGCATCACTCGTGCGCTTCTTGAAGCAGAGGTATTTAATATCCTCATCTAATTGTATATGATTTTCAACAAGTACCATTTATTAAAATATTTCTAAGTCCTTGAGCATAAAAGATATTTCATAAACTCTCTCCATAAGAATGCATATCTACATTTTATTAAGCTGTTAGTATTTATTAAACATACAATTACTTCCTTATTAAAATAAAATGTAATGCCAATTGGAAGCACTTAACTTAATGTATTATTACTTTGGCAAATTAATATCAACCTTTCTATGCTTGCCAATAGATGGGTAAGAACTTTAATTACTTTATCTTTAAAAAAATCTTCTGAGCAGTTTACTTTTATGGCACTATTGAATTTATATTCTCCTTTAATCTTCTTGGACTTTCTTGGACCAAAATCAATTCACCTGGTAACACTTTGATCATGTAAGTCTAAGACATTTTCCCCCTAATGTGTCCACTATACGTTGAACTGAGAAATGGATTTTGACAGTGACCAACTGAATTTATTTAAATTAAATAAATCTTAATTGAAAATGGCTCACATGTAAAAACCTATGTTAATCATTTCAGGGGCTAGAGAAATGGGTTCTAGGGTCACCAACTGCTCTGGCTGACCCAAGGCAGAGAGGGCATTTGGGTGAGGGATCTAGAATGCTAAACTCAGGAATGCCCCATCAAATCAGCAAAGGTTTTGAAGCTAGCTGAAGGGCAATATGTGAATCAAGAATATAGGCTATACATCATTTTTAATAGAGTGGTCCTTACAAATAGATATGAATTCCAAACCAACTACCATCAAGTTGAATACCACTCATAGTGACGCTGGTGAGGTAGGGGTTGGCATTATTCAAACTGCCAGGTCAGCTATGAATGAGTCAGAGATACCCCTACCAAAGTAAAGACTGCATTGCTATTTTGTGGATTATGACTCAGAGCAGCCTTATAAGACAGACCGGAACTGCTCCTGTGAGTTTCCTTAGGAGACAAATGAGGCTTTTAGCTCCCGTAAAGACATGGTTTCAGGAACCCACAGGGCAGTTTTACTCTCTTATAGGGCCACTAGGAGTTATAATCCACTTGATGGCAGTGGTTTTGGCTTTTTGGTTTGGTGAGTTTCCAGAGCTATAAATCTTTACGGAAGCAGAAAGCCTTATCTTTCTCCCTCAAAGCTGCTGGTGGATTTGTACTGCCAATCGTGTGGCTAGTAAGTGGCCCAATACATAACCTAGAACTTCACAAGAGCGCCTACTAATATCCTTACAGAGATACAAATTGTAATTCAATAAAGAGAAAATAAAGAATTTAAATTCTGATTTCAGAGGCAAACAAGGCTTAGAGTTCTATCTATGCAATGATTCATTTCCCCCCATCCAGGAATAGGGGTACTGAATCCCTGTATTTGGGATTAGCACAGTTTTGAGACCATTGATATGAATTCAAGGACTAGCATATCAATCATTACTTCTGAAGAAAGATCTCACACATACGGTGAGACCTGATTTAATCCTTAAAGCATAAAGTAGCATTTCATGTCTTCCCTTGGGATGAGCATTTTGTTGCATTTGGCCAGCAAGCAACATTTGCTGAGAGAAATTGAGAGCACAATAAAAAAAAAAATTCAAAACCAAACATCCTAGGTGGTAGAAAGTATAATTTTAAGAAATTTAACTAAAACATAAAACTCAAGTTGTTTGTGATGAATAAATCTCACCCCCGCCCCAAGCCCCAAACCAAAGCCACTCTTGAGACCATTTAAGCTCACTCTGGCATTAGGGTGGCACAATTAATACACTATTAAAAAATGCCTTCTCTGTGGACCTACATTATTGATCAATTTTAAGAGAGACAGAGGTAATTAAACCAACAACCAAAAGCTACTTTGGGATTAAAAACACTCCTTGAAGATGAAGACAAGGCTGAATGTTTGCAAGGTGTAGATGCTGTGCTGATGCCTTTCTTATTCAAGTTCTCAGTGGACAACTGGGAGCGGGAATTAGCCGGGCAGTGGGATTAACACGGTTCCATGGAAGCACTTCCCAAGGCTTTGTTGACCTCTATGCATGCCCAGTTCATATCTTGCATACAAAATTCCATTACCTATTTTCCGTAATTTTCATGCTACTCTAAAAATGAAGCGATTGAGATATTTCCCACTGTAATGAACAAGTATATGATGAGCCTAGCTTTGATTTCATTTGATTGAAATATAGCTTTGTGATTGAAAATAACTATGGGTCATAGCAAACTCATCAGCCTCCAGTCAATACTGACACATAGCGACTGGTGCTAGGACAGAGCAGTAGTGTCTCTATGGGTTTCGGACGCCCTAAATATTTACAGGAGTAGAAAGCCTCATCTTTTTCCATTAATGCAGCTGGTGTGTCTAAAGTGCTGACCTTGTGGTTAGCTACCTGATGCTTAAACCACTATGCTACTCTAAGGATCCTCATATAGTTAATATTATCGCAGCATAATATTATGCTTTTTTGGAGTGCAGTCAGAGTGGAGAATTAGTATCTCCCTGCTATACTGCAATCTTCCATTATTCTTCAAATCTGCCAGCAGAGCAGTTGTTACCTGAATTTTTGAATAATTGAATGATCCCCTATCTCTTTAGGGAATGTTGCTAAAGGCGATGTTTCAGAAAAATGTCATTCAACTTTTATGTAACCTACATGGTCTAATACAATTTGACAATCAAATTGGAAAGCTATTTTGTTTCTTAAATGCCTTAGACTCCTCTGGAGGCAAACAAATCCCATATAGTTTCAACCACCACAAAGGCAAAAGTACTCATTTTCAAGAACCACATCAAGGCAACTGTTGGAGGAGTTTCATCAAAATGACACATTTGCAGCCAGCTGACATTGGCGAGAGTTGGGTTGAGCAAACTGTATCAAGAGAGAAGTGTTTGCTGACAGTTTGACAAAAGTACATGTTGCTCTTGCTTTGGCAAAGAGGAGCTTAGGCGTTATCCCACCACTTCTGATGAGACCTTGGGGTATTGCCTTGCTATCCATTCACAGCTTTCAGGGTGATGAATGAGGTCTTAGCAGATGCCTTGCAGAGAAGGTTAGAGAAGAAGAGATTCCTCATATGTCTGCCCTTTTACCCTCTGATAGGGTGAGGCAGATGATTAGAGAAAGAATGGTCTGGACTGTTTAATGAAACCCATCTGCTTTGATGACTGAAGGGAACAAAAAAAGAAAAAGAAAGAGGAAAGCCGGAATTTGAACTGGTTCATTCTGGTTTGACATGTTGCTGAGAATCTGCATTCCCACCCCAGATATACTGAATCCGAGTTTACATTTTAATTAGATCACCCGAGGCTCTAAAGTAATTGCCCAGGATTTTCTTAATGTTAGATTCTGATTCCATATACCTGGGGTGGAATTGCAAATTCTCAGCAACATATCAAACCAGAATGAACCAGTTCAAAGCTGCTCAGGGGAGGAGTCAGGGAATCTTGCAGATGTTCTTGGAAAGCAGAAGCAATTTCATTTTCAAAACCACACCCAAAGGCACACATATACAAATCAGACATCCACCCACATGCCCAGAGCAATATGTTTGTTTATTTTTCTAAGGATATAAGCTTCCTTGCCTCTCATCCCAGGTGGACAGATAAATTGGTGAATTTACATCACACCCAGGCCCTTAACTCTCTATACACGGCTCTGACAGCCATAGTTGGCCACATTAATTGAACACAAAGGGATCTGAACTAAAGTAAAACTAAACCGTTCAATCTGTTAGGTTCCGAAAGAGCACAGTCCACTTTATAAAGACAACTTTTATTGGAAATACCTGGATGTTTGATTGCCTGTGATATTGAAGTTCCTGTACATGCTGCCTTTTGCACGGTGCTGTCCATACTTCTTCCAATACAGGATTTCAAGGAGACAGTAGAAAGCTCGCTAAACAAGAAAGGAAAAGATCATGATTTTAAACCTGTCGCTTCAAAATTTTAGCCTGACATTCGAAAGTTTTATTTTATACAAATTAACTTAGACAAAATTTTATTCATTTTGCTATATATATTTTTGAATTATAATTTATATAAAAAAGATAAATTCAGTTTCAGATATAGTCTAAACAAACAATATTGAAAGTACAGACAAATAAATACAGATATATATATGTATATCTGGTAAAGAAAAATGAAAATATAAAGAAATACTAGTGAGTTTTATAAAGAAACAAATAACTATTAATTTTGCAAAGTATTTTCATAATGGAAATGTTTAAAATTAGATAATTCCTGGAATCGCTTAAGTAATAATGTACCATTACAATGAACCCACCAAAATTTATTTGAGAGAGAGAGAGTAAATAAATGAAAATCCTAAGTAGTATTTCTTGAAGCAATTCTATTTCATAAAATTTCATTCTATTTATTGTATTTCTATAGTTGAGGGATTTCATGAAATGTTCGTAGTTCTATCAAAATTCAGGTTAACCTTTTCACATCCTTACTAGGTATAGCTAGAAATCATAGTGATAATTTATTACAGTCATGACAAAAACAAGCAAACAAAATATCTTATTTTAAACTATTAAGAGGTATAATTATTTTTTTAGAAAGGTGCAACTCACAATATCTTTTTAGAACATCAACATCTTTGAATGTAATGGATATTAGATGACTTGTAAAAAAATAATAATAAACTGAGAACTACAGAGCTACAGCAGGTTGTGCAGAAGTAGATTCTAAAAACTTGAAGGATCTTGATGGTTACATTTGAGGTTCTCAAACATTAAAATCACTAGAACCACTTGGACATTTACATAAAACATGAACTAATGCAGGATGCCCACATAGTTTCTGATTCAGCAGATCTGGGTGGAGCTCCATGATATAGCTTTATGGGAATCCCTGATGGCATATTGGATTGAGCATTTTACTGGTTATCAGAACACCAGTTGTTGTAATCCAACCAACTGATCTGAGGGAGAATATGAGGTCAGTTTTGAAAATTTTGGCAACTGTTCTAAGGTTTAAAAAACCTAAGGTGTAGTTGTAGGGATCAAAGGCACCTGGTAATGGTGGATCTGTTGGTTAGGTATTGGGCTTCTAGCAGAGAGGTCAGCTGTTCAAACCCACCAGCTGCTCTGAGAGAGAAAGACAAGACTGTTGTAGAGGTTTACCATCTTGGAACTCCTTTATAGGGTCACTATTGATCAGAATCCACGCCCTGGCATTGGTTGAGTTTGGTGGGTTTAAGGGCTAATCTTGATAGACTTATTTGAAGGACACATGGATTGATGATAAAACAATATTAAGAAAATTCAAAACTACATTGGTGAAAAAAGTCAGGAAAGTTGGATAGAAAAAAAATTTTTTTTCCATAATGATGTAGCATCTGCTCATTCTTGGCTGTCCTATGAGATTTTCATCATACCATATAACTATGAATTTGTTTTCAATATTCTATTTGTTCCTCAAACTCGAAGAGTATTTAATAGGCACATGATTTTGAATGCCTAAAGGTTGTCAAAACTGCCTGTTTGATTTGATGTAAATAAATGAACCCAGAGTTGGTCAAGGAATTGTAGAGATGGAAACACTGCCTTCAGAAGTGTGTACAAGAAGATGGAGGATGTGTTGAGAATCAATAGCTTCCCATTTTAATATTTTTGTTTAATAAAGCTTCTTATGATTTTGCAACCATATGTTTTGACTTCTTACGCTTATACACTATTTAGTAGGTATTGTGTAGCCTTGAATTCCCAGGGACATATTTTCCTTCAGTGAATGAATCTCAGTGCACTCTCAAATGCCTGCCAGCTTTCAACTGTGGCAGTCTGTAGTGCCAAATGAAAGCAACAGCAATGACAAGGAGACTTAAAGAACAATTTCGCTGAGGGTTAGATTATTTGTCCTTTTTTAGCACTGAGCATTAGCTCATGAAATGCAAGCTTAAGCAATGCACAGAATAAAACAGCCTATCAAGAACTTGACTTAGCCTTGTTCTGTAGCATTTCTTTCTGACTGCTTTGTGAAAGAACTCATAAGCCAGTCTGATGGCATTGTGGAAGACTGTGCTCTTCATCTGCCATACATGTTTTACCCCTGACAGAAGTAAAACATGATGTTATCTTGCATCCAATATCTTATTTTAAGTAAGGATAGCTTCACATTTCTTCCCCAAAGTGCAGTCTTTATTCTGAGAAATGACCATTGCACAAATACGGGTCATGTAGTGGTAGCTGTCTGCATGTTTTCTCTTGTTGCTTTGGTCTCTGATGCAAGTGTAGGTTCAGCAGCCACAGAAACTTAATGGAAGTGAACAGCATTTGGAGAGACCCAAAGTTTTCATCATTGAATCTATTTAGGGAGGCTGCACAGGCATTCTTCTCCTAATCTCCTACTGATTTTCAATGCAAATACTGCGTGGCCATGGGATTTAGTTACGCACTTGACTGGGAACTATGTCAATGCAAATTCCGGGCATAAACCAGCATGCAAATCCCCAAAGCTTCAACAAGTTATAATTCAGCCACAGTATTAGCAAAACTTGCTAGCAATTATGCAAGGAATCAGCTGAAAGGTTATTTTTAATTTAAAATGTTTGCATCTTTACAGCTGGGAAAAATGAAACTCTGCCTCTTCCTTCTTGTAAACCCCACCTGGCAGAAGTCAAAAGCCATAAGGTGCATTATCCCAACCATCCTCTGTTATGAGTCACACACTCATACGAACTGTAGTGGAAAGAGCCAGGAGACTACTGGAGGTTAAGTTGTTTTATTTTCTCCAAATGCATGCCACTAATCTTTTAGAGATCAAAACATAATTGGAATCCATTAAAAGATAGATATTTGAAGGCAATCAGTTCTGGGAAATGGTTTTTATTCCTCACTTCTGAACTCTTATTTCTGGTCATACAATCTCTCTTTGTTTCCACTTATGGGTGCTGGAGCCGAAGTAACTATAGCCTAGATGGGCAAAGACTCAGATTCTGCTGAGGCTCTGTTTGGCATCCAGAAATGGCAAGCTTCAATTGAAAACTGGGTGAGTTATTTCATTTATTTAGTTTATGTTCCCACTCCTTTAAAGTCAATCCCTCTTCATAGTGACTCTAGAGGGCAAAGTAGAACTTCCCCAAAGGCTTTGCAACAGTATAAATCTTTATAGGAGTGGCTGGTTTGAACTGCTGACTCTTAGCAGGCAAGTGAGTTCACCCTGAGCCACTCAGGCTTCTTTTACCAAAAGTTCACTGTCAGTGAGTGGATTCTACCTCATAGCTACCCTATATGGGGTTTCTGAGATTCTGAACCTTTATAGGAGTAGGCAGCTTCATCTTTCTCTTGTGGTGTGGTTGGCAAATTCTGCGTGTGCAACTCCTTTTGTATGAATGGAACTGTGTACAAATTCACGAGTTCCACATGAGCACCATGAAATGTCTGGAATTCATATTCTTCTCAAAGTTATCCATAATGTTCTATCCACAAAATAAAATACCTTGGCATAGTCAATAAACCGAAGTAAACATCTTTCTGATACTCTTTGTTTATGGTCAAGATCAATAAGACATGAGCAATGATATCCCTTGTTCCATTTCCTCTTCTGAATCCAATCTGAACCTCTGGCAGCTCCCTATCAATGTAGTGCTGCAAGCACTGTTAGCAAATATCTACTTGCATGTGATATCAATGATACTGTTCTATAATTTTGGCATTTTGTTGAGTCACTTTTCTTTGGATTTGGTTCAAACCTGGATCTCTTCCTTTCAGTTGGCCAAATAGCTGTCTTCCAAATTTCCTGGCATAGACTAGTGAGCATTTCCAGTGATTCATCAGCCATAACATTAAGGATGAGTTAATTAAATGGCCTTTGGCATAAGAAAAACTTTCGCTACCCTGGATTTAGAATGATCCCCTCAGAATGTAGCACCACCTGTTGCTGATGCCCTGTAGTCAACTGAGTCAGAGGAAAACGATAGATGCTCCATCAGAGTTATTTTCAGGTGTTTCCGGGGCCTTTCCAAGACCTAACCTTGGAAAGACGATGGGAGATCGTGTGATCACCTATTGGAATGTATGGGGTTTAGAAAAGCAGATAGTGTGCTTGAACAATCAGGGATCAGCCTAGTTGACGGTCTTCCCTTAATCTGCTGTGTGAATTGGACTAGTAATTAACTCCTGGACCTCAGAGGTTATTCCATGAATGTGTATTTCCTTGCTTCACACAATAGGACTCTGGCAACAGGAGTGTCTATATCACTAAATGAGAATGGTAGAATCTTTGCCCCTATTCCCAAACTACCAAATTTGAATGTGATTTACAGCAAACTCTAAATCTAACTCATCAGCTATGGCCGGACTCCAAGTGATGATTGTTATTGTTAGATTCCATGTAGGGGCACTAGGTACCACAGACATGAACACTGCTTGGCCATGCCCTGTCCTCACAATTGTTATTGTGTTGGAGACCATCCTTGCAGCATTGTGTCAATCCATTTGGTGCAGGGTCTTCCTTTTTTTCATGGTCCATTGCTAAGCACCATGCCCTTTGCCAGTGACTGGCCTCTCTTGATAAAATGTCCTAAGTTCATGAGATGAAGTCTTTGCATCTTTGTTCCTAAGGAGCATTTTGTATGTATATTGGCTGAGTCAGATTTGTCGGTTCTTTTGCCAGTCCATGGTACTTTCAATACTCTTTGCCAGTACCACAGTTCAAATACATCAATTCTGGTACAGTCTTCCCTATTCAAAGTCCAAAGCTCACATGCATATGTGGGAATTTTACAATGCCATGCTTGGGTCAGGAGTACCTTAATTCTCCATGTAACATTTATGCTTTTCATCACTTTAAGGAGTAGTTTTAAGCTGCAGTTTTAACCAATGTAATTCCTCCTTTGATTCTTTGCTATTTCCATGAGCATTGATTGTGGACCCAAGCAAGACAAAATTTGTGTCAACTTCAATCTTTTCTTCTTTATCACTCTATTACCTCTAGGTTCAGGTGTGAGGGTTTTAGCTTTCTTAAATTAAATTGTAATCCGTATGGAAGGCTGTAAGCCATGATCTCCATCAGCCAGTGCTTCAGAGCTTCTTCACTTTCAGCAAGCAAGGTTGTGTCACTTGCACACAGCCAGTTGTTAAGCTTTCCTCCAGTCCTGATGCCACACTCTTCGTCATATCATCCAGCTTTTCTGATTATTTTTCAGAATACAGATTGAATTAGTATGGTTAAAGGATACAAGCCTGACACACATGTTTCCTGATATCAAACCATTGTTCGAACAATTGCCTCTTGATAGCTGTAAAGGTTCTGAATAAGCACACTTAACTGTTCTGGAATTCCCGTTCTTATCAAGACTTTTAATAGTTTGCTATGATCCACAGAGTCAAATGACTTCGCATGGTCAATAAAACATAAGAAAATGTTTTTCTAGTATTCTCTACTTTCAGCCAAGATTCTTCCAAAGTCAGCAATGCTTTCTCTTGCTGTTCTGAATTCAGCTGGAATTCCTGGTAATTCTCCATCAATGTATTGCTGCAACCATTTTTGACTGATCTTCAGTAAAAGTTTACTCGCATGCAATATCAATGATATTGTTCTATACGTTGTGCAATCTGTTTAGTAACCTTTCTGTACGATGGGTTTAAATATGGCTCTCTTCCAGTTGGTTGGAGATGTAGCTGTCGTCTAGTCTAAATGTCTTGCATAGACAAGTGCGTGCCTCCATTGCATCATCAGCTTGATGGACAGAAAAACTCATATTCCATCCTTTCCTGAAAACCTGCTTTTGGCTAATGCCTTTACTGCAACTTAGGACTTTTTCCTTCAGTACAACTGGCTCTTGATCATATGCTAACTCTTATAAAGACTGGCTGTTGACTACTATTTTTTAATATAGTGACTCTATTCTTTCCATTCCTTTTTTAATGTTTCTTATGGAAACCAATATTTTCTCCATATATTTTTTAATATGGAAAGTAGAAGCATGGATATTTTCCTTCAATTATTTTAGTTTAAGATATGCTAAGCATATAATTTCTGGTTTTCTTTTCTTTTTTTAATCATGTTATTAGGGGTTTGTACAACTCCTATCACAATCCATACATACATCAATTGGGTAAAGCACATTTGTACATTCATTGCCCTCATCATTCTCAAAACATTT
>NW_022103915.1:20071622-20088035 GCF_000313985.2 Echinops telfairi | reverse complement strand
GTAAGGGATGTCCAGTTGCCTACAGATGGGCTTTGGGTCTCCTCCCCGCACGCCCCCTCATTCACAATGATATAATTTTTTTTGTACTGATGATGCCTGATACCTGATCCCTTCAACACCTCGTGATCACCCAGGCTGGTGTGCTTCTTCCATGTGGGCTTTGTTGCTTCTCAGCTAGATGGCCGTTTGTTTACCATCAAGCCTTTATGACCCCAGATGCTGTATCTTTTGATAGTCGGGCACCATCAGCTTTCTTTGTCACATTTTCTTATGCACCAATTTGTCTTCAGCGATCAAATCGGGGAGGTGAGCACACAATGAAATGATTTTTTTGTTCTTTGATGCCTGATACTTGATCCTTTCAACACCTCGTGATCACCCAGGCTGGTGTGCTTCTTCCATGTTGGCTTTGTTGCTTCTCAGCTAGATGGCTGCTTGTTTACCTTCAAGCCTTTAAGAACCCAGATGCTATATCTTTTGATAGCCGGGCACCATCAGCTTTATTCACCACATTTGCTTATGCACCTGCTTTGTCTTCAGCAATCGTGTCAGGAAGGTGAGCATCGTGGAATGCCAGTTTAATAGAACAAAGTACTCTTACATTGAGGGAGTACTTAAGTGGAGGCCCAATGTCCATCTGCAACCTTAATACTAAACCTATACATATATGCACATAGCTCTATTTCTACATCCTCATATATAAATATATTTACATATATACATGCCTTTATTTAGACCTCTATAAATGTCCTTTGCCTCCTAGCTCTTTCCTCTATTTCCTTTTGGTTTCCTCTTCTCCCACTATAATGTTCCACCTTCATTTGGGTTTCAGTAATTCCTCTTGGTTACATTACCCTTGGCCACGCCGTACCCTGCCTCCTACCCCTTCCTCACCATCGATATGGATTATATGTTGTTCCCTTGTCCCTGGGTTTGTTAACACCACTTCCTTTCCCCCCACTGCCCCCTCTCCCATGTCCCCCAGGAACTGTTGGTCCCGTTGTTTTCTCCTCCAGATTGTTCATCCAGCCTATCTTATTTAGACACACCTTTGGAGATAATAACATGCACAAAAACAAGACAGAGCAAAACTAAGCAACAAAACAAAACAAAACAACAACAACAAGAAGCCAATGGGGAAAAAAAACAAAGCACAACAACAAGAAAGAACAGCTTGCAGTTACTTCAAGAACTATTTATTGGCCTTTAGGAGTGTTTTCCAGTTGAATCTGATGGGGCACTAAGGCCTGGTCCCAAAGTCTATTTTTGGTATTCCCTGAGGACTTTGTTGCTCTGTTCCCCTTGCTGTTCTGTTCTATGTCCTTATTGATTTGCCTCAGTGGGGTGGGATCAGATAGGGTATAATCCCCACACTGTGTCACCAGTGTTGTCACCTGTAGGGCAACGGGTCAGTGAGGGACGTTGTGTCTCATAGCGGGGCTGGACATATGGTCTTCTCTGTGGATTGGCTGCTCTGAGCGGAAATATCATCCTCAAGGTTTGGTGGGCCAGGATGTGCTCTACTCTCTCCTCCTCCCCCTTCATTTGCTCCCATGTGCTCTGATCAGACATGTTTCTCTCCCTGAGCAGCAGATTCAGTACTGTCCTCTGCAATAAATTCTTCCAAGTTGTTGAATTCATTGGAGTACAATACTTCATAGTACTGTGGAATTATACTTTTGATTTCATTAGGGTCTGTTGTAATGTCCCCTCTTTCATCCCTTATTCTTGCGATTGAAATTTGTTCTCTCCTTTTTTTGGTTAGGTTTTCCAGCGGTTTGTCAATTCTGTTTATCCTTTCAAAGAACCAACTTTTAGCAGCATTATTTTTCCCCATAGTTTTCTTATTTTCCCTGTCCTGAATTTCAGCCCTGATTTTTACTATTTATTTTCTTTTGCTGTTAGTAGGATTGTCCTGCTGACTCTGCTCTAGTTGTAAATTTTGGGCCAGCATATCAATCATGAGTCTCTCTTCCTTTCTCAAGTTTGCATGTATTGTTATGAAACTTCCTCTGATAACTGTGTTTGCTGTGTCCCATAGGTTTTGGTATGTCATGTACTCATTCTTATTGGTTTCTAGAAATTTCCTAATTTCATCTCTTATCTGTGCCAGTACTCACTCATTTTTCAGTAAAGAGTTATTCATCCTTCAATTGTTTGCTCTTGTTTTCTTCATCTTCCTTTTGTTGATTTCCAGCCTTATGGCACAGTGGTCAGAGAGAGAGGTCTGTATGATATCAATGTGCTTAAATTTATGTAGATTCACCTTATGACCCAGCATGTGGTCTATCTTCGAATATGTGCCATGTGAGCTTGAGAAGAATGTGAATTTTTTTTATTTGGATGAAAAACTCTGTAAATATATATCAGGTCAAATTGTCTAATTTCAGTGTTTAGATCTCTAGCCCCCTGTTGAATTTCTTTTCCTGTGATCTATCTTTCTCAGAGAACGGTATATTGAAGTCACCCACTATAATTGCTGTGGCTGTGATTTCTTTTTTTCATCTATTGGAGTGTTTGGTTGACATATTCAGCGGGTCTCTCATTGGGGAAGATGCGTTTACAATACTTAATGGTTCTTTGTCTACCATTACCTTGAGCATTATATAGTGTCACTCTTTATCTCTTTTTATGCTTTGCATTTTGAGGTCAATTTTATCCTAGATTAGGATTGCAACGCCTGCTTTTTTGAATTGTTGTTTGCTTGGTATGCCTTTCTCCAGCCTTTGATTCTTAGCCCATTTTTGTTTATAGCCTAGAGATGTGTCTCCTATAGGCAGCAGATTGATGGGTTGTGTTTTCTAAGCCAGTCTGCTATTCTCAGTCTTTTAATGCCTGCATTCAGGCCATTGATATTCAGGGTTATTATCTCCATCTGCGGACTCTGTGATGTCATCTTATACCTTTTGTGTTGGGTCTTTTCCTACTTTCCTTTTTTCATTAGTGTGTTGTGCATGCATGTGTGTTTGTCATTCTTGACTTCTTTCCATCCTTAAGCCAGTGGTATCTTGGGGTCTGTTTTCTTTTTGTTACCCTCTGGGTGAGGTTGTTCTATGTGGAGATCTCTTATTTATGCTTGATGAGTGTTGTTCTTCAGCCCATCCTGGATTGGCAAGGATCTCTTGTAGGGCTGGGTTTCTTCTAATGTATCCTTTGAGTTTTTTCTTGTCTAGAAGACTCTTACTTCTCCATCTATCTTGATAGATAATTTGGCTGGGTAGAGTATTCTTGGGTTTGGGTTGTTTTTCTTCAATTTCTGGAATATGTTACTCCACTCTCTCCTCTTTTTCATAGTTTCTGCTGATAGATCTGAGCACATTCTTTTTTGAGAAACTGTATATGTGAATGGTTGCTTTTCCCTAGCTGCTTTCATTATTTTCTCCTTTTCCTCAAAGTTGGATAGTTTATTATGTGCCTTGGGGATTTCTTCTTGGGATTCAGTCTAGCTGATGTTCTTTCAGCCTCCTGAATGGTTGCCAGGTTTTCATTCATGAAGCTGGGGAAGTTTTCCTCTAAAAATTCTCTCACTATTGTTGCAGATGACTTCTTTGTTGTGTCTTCCTCCACTAAGCCAATAATTCTAATGTTGTTCCATTTCATAGCATCAGACATAGCTCTTAGGTTTTCTTCAGCTTCTTTGATGATCTTATTAGACTTTTGGTCGGGTTTGTTGAAGTCTGCTTGGACGTCCTCCAAGTCACTGATGTGGTTCTCTGCTTCCTTCAGTTGATTCTCAAGGTCCGCATTTGTGCTACTGGTTTTTGTTATCTTCTCCCTAAGCTCCTGTATTTCCCTTTGGTATATGGCCTTTATCTCCTCTATCATTTTATTTTTTTCTGTATTGTTTCACTCATATCCTGTATGACTCCAAGCAGCTTTCTGAAAACTTTTCTGTGGCAGCTCAATGTCTGCTTCTTGTATGCATGTTGTTATGTTCGCGACATCTGCCATTTCCTTTTGTTTCTCCTGTATTTTTGTTGAGGTCGTTGGGGCTGATGTTTGCATTGCGTTATTTTAGAGTAGCCAGGTGCCATTTTCTACGGAGTTGAAGAGCACTGGCTTTCTCTGGGAGAATTGTAGGAATGTTTCTTTGAACTTCCTATAGCTAATTTCACTATGGAATGAACCTACCACTTTATCCTGCGTTCCACCTCCTCCTGTGTTCCAGCAATATTGAATTTCCCTCTAAGCAACTCTCCTGGGCTAAATTATGAGGAGTCCCTCTGGTGTGCGTTGCTCTATCACCATCTTCCTGGAAGTTCCCCTTTAATACTTTCTGTTCAGCTTTTTTTTTACAACATAATTTCTTCAATTTCCATATGCTACTCTATGATTACAAGCAAGTTTCAAAGTATTCTTGCATTCTTTTTATATGTGTATTTTTTTCATTTTCATGATTTTTTAAATACCCTTTGCTCTCTTTGCATAATTTTTAAAAATCTTTTTATTGGGGTCTCATACAACTCTTATCACAATCCATGGCATACAGTGTTTTTGATGTCCACACAGCTCGTAAAATATTCTGTCATAAATGTTCAATGTGTCAGTTCTGTTCTTGGCATATTCTTGAAATTGAGGTAGATTATACTGAAGGTCATATTTTGTGTATCACGGATTTGATTACATTTTTATCAGCTTCCACCTGGGTTTACATATGAGCAGTGGATGGTCTGTTCCACAGTCCACGCCTGACCTCATTTTTGCTACCGATATTGAGCTTCTCCATATCCTGTTTCCCTGAAAATAAGACGGTGTCTTATATTAATTTTTGCTCCCCAAAATGTGCTAGATCTGATTTCCAGGGGATGTCTTATTTTTCCATGAAGAAGTATATGGTACACATTTATTGTTTATTATTTTATTAAAAGAGACCTCGCACTTTCTGTCTGCTCTGGCTGCACTGTGGCCAACAGTGAGCTGCATGGTGGCACCAACCGCTATGGTACAGAGTCGAGTTATGGTAGCTTCGGGAGGCCTTATTTTCTGGGAGGTCTTATTTTCGGGAGAATGCCTTATATTTCAGCAGAAGACAAAACTGTAAGTAGGCCCTATTTTGGGGGGATGTCTTACTTTCGGGGAAACAGGGTAGTCTCCACCCACAGATGTAGTCAAATCAGTTTCTGTGAATACTATCCGGAGAACTCCCCATGTATAGGAGATATTTTGTTGAATAAAGGTAATTGCAATGAAATATTATTGGACTTGCAAAGTTCTATCATGCAATTTCTAGCTTCATATCTATCACCAATTTCATATATTCCTCTTTGTTTCTAACTTTTGCATTCAAGTTACAAATAATTATCAAAGCATCATAATTGCATTTTTGACCAAATTCAGTCTGAAGTTGTTGATAGAAATTTTCACTTCCTTCACCATTTGCTTTAGTGTTTGGTGCATAAACATGAGTACTGATTGTACTGACTGTATTTCCTGAGATATGGATAGATATTATTCCATCACAACATTATATTTCAAGATTGGTCTTGAAATGTACTTTTGGGCAATGATTTTAATGTCATTCCTCTTTAATTCCTCATTCTCAGCCTAGTAAACCTTATGATTTTCTGATTAAAAGTGGCCCATGCCCATCCACTTCATCTCATTGATGCCTACGATATCCATCTCTATGTGGTCCGTTTCATTATTGATGACTTCCATTTTTCTCTATTCATATTTACTAAATTTAAAGTTCTAACTATTAATAGAGTTTTTAACCTTTTTTCTTCTTATTTTGAATTGTGCCCCATAAGCTAATGATACCTGGAAGGCTTTCACTCATTTCCATCATATGGTAAACTCAACTTGGAGTTGGTAGTTTTTCCTCTGTCATATATTGTGTGTTTTCCCACCCGAGTGGCTCATATTTTGACACAATATCTGACAATATTCTACTGTAATTTTTGAGGCATGCCTTCATCATAGTCTGTTCTTAGTTGGGAAGTTCTACTGAAACCTGTTCACTTTGGGTGACCCTGCTGGTATTTGAAATCCTTGTGATATAGCTTCAATCATTACATAAACACACAAACCATCACACTATGACAAAGTGACAGACACAATGCTAGTTCAAGTGAATAGAATAAGACTGTAGCTGCAGGGGCAACTTGTTTGAAGGAAGATATCTTTCTAACGTGTAAGCTCTGCTGGATGAGCAGGACTAATACACATTTCTTGGAGTCTAAATGTTTGTATCCCTATTAAGGTTTGACATTTACACAGTCCTAAACTGAATTATCCAATGGTATTAAGTCAACACTGGCATGTGGTTATGTGTATCAGAATAGCACCGCTAGCATAGGCTTTTCAGTGGCTGATTCTTGGGATTTGATCACTAGGTAATTGTCCCAAGGTTGGACTTGAACCACCTAACTTTGGTTGAATAGCCAAGTGCATTAGTTGATGTCACCACAGGTAGTCCATAGTGTCCATATTACACAGATGCATTTTTGATACTATTATAAATAGATACTCTTGCTTCCTTTCTACTGATCTCCAGACACTCGATTAGCCTCAGAGCACAAACTGTTCTTCTTGATGTTAAATGCAGTCAAGGTAGATATTACCCACATTGAATAAAATAGAAAACAGAAACTATTAACATTCTCTAAAGTACGAGAAACATATGTAAATCTCACAGCTGAAAACTTAATTTCAAGTTAAGTTGAGAATCATGACATATTAAGTGAAGCTTTATATTTATAAATAATGTACCTGGCTAACCATGGCACAAAATCTATATTCTCATTCTTATAGTTTATTCTTAGGCCAGTGGTTCTCAACTTTCCTAATGCTGCAACCCTTTAATACAGTTCCTCATGTTGTGATGACCTCCCCCCAACCATAAAATTATTTTTGTTGCTACTTCATAACTGTAATTTTGCTACTGTTATGAATTGGGCGACCCCTGTGAAAGGGTTACTTGACTCCCAAAGGGGTCACGACCCACAGGTTGAGAACATCTGTTTTAGGCAGTGATGCCACTAGAGAGATTCAAGATATGTTTGTGTGTATGTGCTTGTGTGCACATGTGTGTGCATGTGCAGTTCACTCTGTGTGACACTTTCAGAGAGGGTGACATCAAATGACCCTACGATCTTTGGCAACAGCTGTGGTGTCAAGTGGCAAAATCACAGGGGAAGGGTTACCAAGGTTGAAGTCCAAACTAGCTTTGCAGTCACCCATCACTCAGTGAGGAAATTTATCACCATCGACCCACCACCAGCCAGTGAGGAGGAGGATAGAGTCACTCAGGGCAGGGTGTCTAACAGTGCTTGATGCTTAGTCTCCTGGGTTGAAGCTGGAGTGCAAGTGGCAGACCCAAAGGGCAGTTGTCTGAGGAGAAGTATGAGTTTTGGGTATAGTCATACCTTGAGTTGTTGTGTTGGGTGTCACCAACTCTAGACCCAAGTGATGCCCCTGCATTAGGGCTGCTAAAGTAGACACTTGTCATTTCTCCTTGTCCTAGAGTTAGCCAATCTTGTATTTCTGAATATGAATTTGATCCTCTTTCTTCCTCCTCATTACTAACTATCCTGTACTGACTCTGGAGCCACACATTCTTTACCTCCCATCTCAATGTGGTGCACATTTCAGAGGTATTTTGCTTGGCCGAGAGATGCAGCTCTTCACTTTTTGATTTGGCAACTAGAGGATCCACTGCCGCTCATAGAATTGTGAAAGGTCAAGCACTCTGGTGTCCAATATTTTATATTACAGTAATTACTTTCCCTTCATCTATCCACTTGTAAGGACTATTCTCAGCCTCCCCATGAGCCTGACCTTCTCACCCAGCACTGTTGGTTCCTAATTTACCATAATAGGAGTAATAGCATAGCCACACAAAATAGTGATGGATAGAGAGACCAAGAGTGGATAAATCTCTGGGAATAAGAAAATAGTAGAGAAAGAAAATCCAAAACATGTTTCCATCTTTCAAGTCATTTTAAAGGCCATATCAGTCAACATTCAAAGAATGGTAGGCTCTTCTGAAGCTTGATAAGCACACCTCAGAATGTGACTGATTAAGCCAATATCATCATAACACATTTGAACTACTTTTTTAGATCATCTTATCTTAGTGATCCTCCTTTTTCCTTTCTCATGAACTTACATGTTGCTTGACATCAGGAAAGATCAAGCCTGAGAAAAGAACATCATGGCTGAGAAAGTAGAAAGAAAAGGAAAATGAGGGAAATCTTCTATTAGACACCATAGCCAAAACAATGGATTCAAACATACAAATCAATGATGGCACAGACTGGTTAATATTTTATTCTTTAATACATAAGATTACTATAAGGAAGAGCCAAATAAGAACATTTAAAAGTACTAAATTTCCACTCCACTGCTTCTAGTGTTCAGATGCTTCCTCGCTGTCTAACAAATATAGAACTCAATCTCTCTTCATTGACAATGGCCTTTGCACATAGGGTTTTACCCTCTTATCATTGGAGATTTATAAGTTTGCCTTATTATTCCATGCATCTGTGCATTTATAATTTACCCTTAATGAGAAATATATTCATTATTTCATGCTTCATACATATTTCAAATATATGCATTATTTCATATTTCTGCATTATTTCATACTTCATACTTCTGCATTATTTCATACTTTCTTTTTTTATTCAGTAGTCACTCACTGACTTCTTAAGCAGAACTCTTCATTGACATTTTTTAATGACCATTTCCATTGAGTGTTTAATTGCACACTATGTGAGGTTTTCAAATTCCGTGTGTATTTTTCCTCTATATTGCTGTCACAGAGTCAGAGATAGCTTTGCCGGAAAACCAACCCAAAATCAAAAACAGAGAAAAGTAAGTCTTATGTTTTTTATTTTGCTGAAATGGTTAAAAAATCAACAAAAAGAATATATAGAAACATGGAGAGTTCTACCTCTCAAATCCTGAGCTTTGAAATTCTATCTTTTGCTTACAACAATCACACCAGTGCTTGTGGACATTTCTCAAAACTTTCAAGTCAAATGCCACGACAGGAAAATATTTTTTATTAGGCCTCCTTCCATACCTCGCAAGCAATTTATAAATATTATCTTATCAACTTTATCCAAACATTTCCTTTATGCTCCAGAGGAGAGAGCCCAAAAGATCATTTGTGCAGACGTGTGTGTTTTTGGCAAATTGCTATGTTAACCTCACCCAAGTCTACCTTTCTCGGTTTCTTGGCAATCAATACAGATCACTACAGATGGAATGATTGGGAAGCTATTTGGATCAATCATTTACATGATTTCCCTGCCGTGTTTTCCGATGTTTGTTGCATCTATTTGATGTACTACTAAATACTGGTCAACAAATTTTCTCATTCCCTTTCTCTTTGTATCATTTATGGTTTTCCACCACAATATTTCTGGATTAAGAATTGAGGAACATTTAAAATTATACAACATGTCTTCTCCTTTCAGAAAGTTTGTAATATTGGTGGGCCACTAACCCAGTTTGTCTGTGTATGTGTCAATCACTGCTTGCTTATAGAGCATGATAAAAATAGATAGCATCTGACTTATTTAAGATTCTGTTCTGCTGACTCCATGGTAAATCAGTTATGACTTAAATCAAATACTTATTTTTTGCCTTTTATTATCAGTTTCTTTATAAACCCAATCTAAATTTTTCTTTGGAGTTGACATGAGAATGAGATAATTAGTCAATTACATTCTGAATCATTGTATGAGGCAAATCTTATAAAGATATGATGAACAAGATACAAAAACATACATAAACAAGCAAAAGAGATGGTTGTATGTGCAGCAATGTAACTACAATATATCATAAAATAAGGACTACTTATAGACTGTCTAAACTGCATGGCAGTCATATTTGCATCAATATGGTCAATTACATTTGATGAAGGCTCCAAGCATTCACATTTCTTGTGTTCTTAAATGTGTTATTGATGACTACATTGTCATTTATCAAGTTATGATAAATTGTAGCTTATTAAGTACTATTTCTTGCTGTCCTTCAAGGGCTCCTAATTTGCCTAATTTTCTCTCACTTATATACTTCTCCTATATGTATTAACTCATGATCCTTCTTCTAAATATTCTACCAATTTTATCCTTTCTGCAAACTCAAAAACCACACTCTTTCACTCATTTCTCATTTAAAAATATGATTTTGTTTTATCTCTTAATTCTCAATGAATATTGCAAAGGTTAGCATGTAATTACATATTGATTTATATTATTTTATATTCGTCCCATGTACACACATCCTATTTCCCCAAGGATGATCTTATTTTCTGAACTACTACAAATATCATATTCCTAATTTGTTTGTCATCTGTAAAGTTTGCTCAATGACAGGGATCAATAAATGATCCTTGACTTATCGATGGGATTAAAGTATGTTCATTAATTTTCCCTTTTCTTTCACCACATAGTCTCAGCTCTTTATGTGTGAGAGACTGGGTTCTTTAGAAAATCAAAACCAGTTGAAGGAGATTTATATCAAATATTTATGTCACAGAATGTGTCACATCATGATAAAAATGGGTAAATCCAGTCAAATTCAAATAAACTGAAGGTTTCTCTTGACTTGTAGATGCATGGGCTGATGAACTGAAAGCAGGAAAATGAAGCAGGAAGACCAAAGGCTGGTAGATGCCAGCCTGGATGAATCCAAGAATGTCCGAATGAACCCAAGGTCAGGAATCCACGGATGACTCCTGGGATTGGTAGGTGACACAACAGGAATCAAAGAACCAGATGCAGGATCCAAATCCAGCTGCAGGATGGAACTAGCTTCCACCTACTGTCAATATATACTGAGTAGGTTAAACCTCCTTCAATTCAAGAAGTCTATTTTCCCTACTATAGCTTGGTTGCTTTGCAAAAGACTCCATCAGGGAGCTGACCACAGTATTTTATATTATACCAGGAGAGACTCCTGGCCCACCCAAGCAGACAGAAACTCTATCACACTGTGCCTTGTGTTTGCTCCTTATTTGCAACTCAATGTGCTCTTGCTTTTGCTTCAATCCTGATGTCTCCTTACTAATTTCTCAATACTTAAACTGAATTAAATTGTTTTACTTTCATACTCCAATGATCCTTTTGCACAAAACTCCATTTTACCAGTAAATGTATTTCCTTATGCATCTAAGTCTAATGATCTGTTATGTTCAACATCATCTGCACTGTTGTGGCATGTCATCAAGTTGATTCCCACTCCCACGGACTGTGTTACAACAAAATGAAACACAATTCAGTCTTGAACCATCCTTACAATTGTTGTATTTGAGTGCATTGCTGTACCAAAATGTCGATCCATCTCCTTGAAGGTAATTCTCTTTTCCATTGACCTTGTACTTTAACAACTATTCTTTTCATTTACAGGGACCGGTCTGTCTTAGTAGCATATCCAAAATATGTAAGACAAAGTTCCCACTAACTTGCTTCTAAGGAGCTTCTGTCAGTTGCTTTTTTCCAAGACTGACTTGTATATTCTTTTGGTAGTCCTTGATACGTTCAGTATTCCCCTCCAACACCAACATTCAAGTGTATCAATTCTTATTTATTCATTTCATTTGCATATGAGGCAATTGAAATACCATGACTTGAGTCAGGCACACCTTAGTCTTCAAAGTGATATCATGTACTTTGTATGATATTTATTTTTTGACTGTTGATTCCAGGAGCATTGATTGTGGATCCTTGGAAAGTTGAATCTCTTCTCTTCATTTATCCTGATGTTGTCTATTGGCACCATTGTGAGGATTTTTGCTTTCTTTGCATTAAGTTGTAATTCATACTGAGGACTGAATTACACCACCTAAGGTTGACTAAAAAGGACACCAAAGTTTGTCCCTAGAACCTGTGAATTTTACCTTATAAGAATTTTGAAATAAGATTATTTTGAATTTTCTGAGCCTGTCCTAAACACAGGAGCCTGGGCGGTGTAATGGGATATGGACTGGACAGCTAATAGGTAGGTTAGCAGCTCAAAACCATCAGTTGTTCCACAGGAGGAACGTGAGGCTTTCTATGCCTACAAACTTTATAGTCAAGTTACTATGAATTTCAATCTGCTTAGTGGCAGAGTATGACTTTGTTGCATGTCATCTTAAAATATCGGAGGCAGTGGGAGATATGACACCACTACAGAAAAGATCGTGTGCAGAGCAGAGACGGCTTTGACGACTGATCTTGAAAAGTAATATTCTGATGTCATAAACCAAGGGAGGTCTGTAGCCACCAGAAGCGGGACAAGGTAAAAATGTCATTGTCCCCTCACCCACACATTGCCGCCATTGAGTCAATTCTCACTCAGAATTTAAAGGCAATATCTACTGTGATACCTTTTAATTCCATAAGCTCTTCCTGATAATTGAAATTTGAATACCCCATTTCCCATTTGACTTTTCTATTTGGATTGTAAAACATACCTTACTCTTAAAATTGACAAAGGACAAAGTCTTGAAAAATTCCCTCCCTAGTATTCCCCTAATCTGTCAGCTTCTGCTACTCTTAATTCAATTTAACAATCAAAATATAATTTCCCCCTGTTTTCTAATTATTGATCTCCAACTCATGTTAGCAAATGTTCTTTCTGCCCCCTGACCCAAGTTCTAGTTCTCGATGTAGACATTCTTCTACATCATCACTGTGGCTCTTTATTTCTTCATATTTGGGAACCATAATACCTGATCACACTTTTTCTATTATCTTTGTTGTTGGTTTTATGTGCTGTTGCGTCAGTTCTGACTCATAGTGACCCTGTGTACAACAGAATGAAACACTGCGTGGCCCTGCCTCATCCTCAAAAGTGTTCCTGTGCTTGAATCCATTGTTGCAACCACAGCATCAGTCCATATTGGTGAGGGCCTTCCTCTCATTATTACCCATGATATCCTCTTCAGGAACTGGGCTCTCCTGACAACGTGCCCAAAATACATGAGAGACAGTGTTGTCATCCTTGACTCTAAGGAGTTTTCTAGTTGTACTTTTTCCAAGACAGGTTTGTTGTCCTTTGGCAGTCTACGGTACTCCCAATATTCTTCATCAGCACCATACTCTCCATCATTTATTCTGCACTAAAAATGTATGTGTCTCCTACCTTTAAAAAGTCATTTTAAAAAATCTGTAATTAATGCTCTATACATTTTTATGTTAAATGCATTCCAAGATCACTAGCATTTATTACAACAAAGAAATAGTTTTATTAATACAATATTTCTATGCCTCAGTTTACAACAGAAAATCAGTAAACTATAATTCATAGGAGTAGATGCCCTTAACATATCAGGTTGTACCCTCCCTGAGGTTTAGAGAAAGGCTTATCAGCAACCTGAGATATGCAGATGACTCAAATTTACTTTCTGCCAGTGAGGAAAATATGAAGCATTTGATTAAGAATGTTAAGGATTGCAGCCTTCAGTGCGGATTACAGCTCCATGTAAGTAAAACATAGATTTTCAGAACTGGGCCAATAAGTAACATCAGGGTAAATGGAGAAAAGATTGAAATTGTCAAGGAATTAATTTGCCTGGATCCAGAACCAATGCTCACAGAGGCAGCAGTCAAGAGATCAAATGTAACATTGCACGAACTAACTAGGCTGCACAAAACAAAGAAGAATCTGTATGTTTAAATTGTGGTGTTGGTGAAGAATATTGAAAGTACATTGGACTTTTGAAAGAAAAGTGAATCTATCTTGAAAGTAGGCTAGAGTGCTCATTAACACCTATGATGGAGAGACTTCATCTCTTGTACTTTGGTTCTGTTGTCCAAACAGACCAGTACCTGGAGAAAGATGCCATGCTTGGTAAAGTAGAGAGGCAGCAGACAAATCAAAAGACAGCCTTCAGCAGGATGGAGTGACATAACTCCAATAAAGGGCTCCAAACGTAAGAACAATTGTGAGATGGTGCCGGACCAGGCAGTGCTTCATTCTGTTGTGCACTTGGTTGCTATCAGCTGGAACTGACTTGTTGACACCAAACAACAGCAAACACCCTCTCCTAATGTCTACCTGTCTCCTGCTTCAGATTTATTGTCTGCTGTATCTTCAGGATATTTTTTTCTTTCCATAAAAGTTATTATTTTCTACATAATCCATATTCATTCTGCCCCCTAGAACAGTTTTAAATGAATGGCATGAGATAAATCAAGTAGCAGATAATTAGTAAGTAGGATTGAGTATTATTACTAGTGTTAAATGAAAATTGACAATCCAAATGCCAATTTTATTTTTTATGACTTTTGAAATACTTTTTGTAAAATGCTCTGTATAGACAGTACTTTATTCAATTTTCATGTTCTCACAAGTTTAAGCCTGCATGGAATTACAGAATGGTCTGTCAGTCAAGAGATTATGTGTGTACCTGATATCAAACATCTGACTTTATTTGATTACTTAATCAATATAGCTTTTGAAGTTATGCATACAGTCTCATGTGCACTTGAAGACTATGCTTTGTGCTTACAGAAAAAGAGAAAAAAGAAAAACACAGTGCCCAACATATGATAGTAATTTTCCTTTGATCATATCCAAAGTAAACTATGTATAAAAGGTGTGTTCAGTAGCAGGTGATACATTAAATTTTCTTTATTTAATTTGTGAATACCACCTAAATTTTACGTTGTCAGTCTTGAGACACTGAAATATGTATCTGGATTAAAAAGTTAGCTCTTCAGAGGCAAAATGACATATCAAAATGACATGCAATGTCAATAGTCAATTGATTTTCATCAGTATAGTAATGTTCATAATACATTCATTTATACAAATGACATATTTGAGGCGCATACCTTGAAATATCCAAACAGGATGGGAATTTGCTCTAAAATCTTAGTAGTCTTGAGGAAATTGTATTAGAAAATTATGGGGGAAAAAGGGGTGTGTGTATGTGTGCTTGATTTTTTTTAAAAAAGTAGTTAATAAAATCAGGAGAGGTGATATAATTAATTAACACAAAATTTCAGGGAATTCAAATATGCTGGATTTAAATCACAGTAGAAAGCACTTCCAAATACGTAGCTTAAAAATCTTTAGTAGAGACATTTTCAGAGACTATCATACACATGTGTTTTAAGAATCAGTAATGGATTCAGTTAAAGGTAAACCTCTTCTAAATTCTTTCTCTGCCAGTGCCACCTGGATGCTGGTTTTTCTCCTAAAGACTGCACCAAGCTGTCCAGGACACAGTGCTGCTTGTCAGCCAACAAAACTTCTTAGCAGAAAGTTCTCTTTCTCTTCTCACTGATCCCATCTTGCCTAAGTCCTGCAGGGTCTTCCTTAATCCTATACTTCGAGAAAAAAAGAAGAATCTTCCCTTTTGGCAGTTGTATTATTTGACTACACCAAAAGAACTTATTTTTGGTCCAATTTTTGGAATGAAAAAAGTTCATAATGGAGACATGTCAGAGAGATTTTTGTTTGTTTGTTTTTAACGAAGTAGTCAGGTAGGTACTCTAACAGTTGACCTATGGACTGCTAGCTGACATACACAGATCTCACAGGAAGACTGTCAAAATCTCATAAAGTGTCATTTTCAAGAAAGCCTGGAAGAAAGTTGGTTTCTTCAATCAACCCAACTCCAGAGATGTGCCCGAGCTGTCTGGGGACAATTGTTCTACCTCAGAAATATGTTTCTTTCCTTCCCAACTTCCCTCTCACATTATTTTTATTTCTTTCTACATCATACTTTGTTGTTGCTAGTAGGTCCATGAAGAAAACAAATGAATTGCATATATTAGGATGTTCTTGTTTACTGCCTGAAAAACATAACAAAATAACAGCAAGCAGAACTCAAATCAATATCTACTTAAATTGTTATTTCCATTTTCATATGAAAGAGTATTTATGCTTCAGAAATAACATCACTTGGGGTACTTGGAGAAGAAAGAAATGCTTATGCTTCATCCTGGGTTAGATTTTCTGTCCCACCAGGTTGTATAAATTGTTCCTCACTGAAGCAAAAAAGAAAAAAAGGGGAAAAAAGTAGATTTGTAAAATCCAACAGTAACAACACTATTAAAAATGAGTTTTCACATTCTGCTCTAAGTTTTTTAAAAAAATCATTTTATTAGGGGCTCATACAACTCTCATCACAATCCATACACACATCAATTATGTAAAGCGCATTTGTACATTCATTGCCCTCATCTTTCTCAAAACATTTGCTCTCCACTTAAGCCTCCAGCATTAGGTCCTCATTTTTCCCCCTCCCTCCTCGCATCCATCCTCCCTCATGAGCCCTTGATAATTTATAAATTGTTATTTTGTCATATCTTGCCCCGTCCGACATCTCCCTTCACCCACTTTTCGGTTGTCCGTCCCCCAGGGACGAGGTCACATATAGTTCCTTGTAATCGGTTCCCTCTTTCCTACCCACTCTCCCTCTACCCTCCCTGTTTCGCCACTCACACCACTGGTCCTGTAGGGCTC
>NW_022103915.1:19935297-20070159 GCF_000313985.2 Echinops telfairi | reverse complement strand
ATTCCTCTTTGTTATATTACCCTTGATTATGCCCTACCAGGCCTCCCACACCCACCTCACCACCAATTTGGATCACTTGTTGTTCCCTTAGACGTTATTTTTTTTTAAATAGCAATTTTCTACAGGATTTTTCTAACAAACGGAAGGCTGATTAACTTACTACAAAAAAGTGAAGAGTGAAATTTAGGAATCTAGGATTTTCAATAGAAGAAATAAAAGTGCATAACTTTGAGTATCAGTATCAGACCCTAGTGCTTTTCCATCTTCTTTGTCTGACTTCTTGGGTTCATTTAATATTGAAACTATTTCCATTGTTTTTCTGGAGCTACCTTGAGATAAAACTGGACCATAGCTGCTTGCAAGTGTCTATATTACAATTTCAGAAATTTTACAAACTTGTTAGCTTGAAATCTGCTATGGTGGGAGGATTTGCACCAACAAGATGGGCAAACACTTCAAATAATGACTGTTTTGCTGTTTTCTTTTGTTAAACATTTGCCAGCATACTGTTGTTTTTGCTCCTTAAATGTAACTCATTAACCTTGAGAATTTAGCGCACAAATTACTCTGGAAGAAATGAAACTCTTTGTCTTTTCAACAAGTGTATAATTAATGTTTATGGTGGGGTAGGCTTTGTGCTAGCTTCTAAATTGCCACACTATTGATCAGACTAAAACATTGGGTGAAATCTGGAAGAAAATAAAAACAAAAACAAAAGAGAAGTTTCAGACCAGAACCAAATCACAAGGAAACCAATTGCCATTGGATGGGATCAGACTCACAGGGACCATATAAGACCTCATAAACCCCCCGGCATTTCCAAGGCTGTAAGCATTACTGAATGAGCCACGGTGGCTTAATGGTTAAAGGGCATGGCCGCTGCAGAGAATTTGGCTATTTGAACACTACTCTAAAGGAGAAAAATGTCTGCTTCCATAGATATTAAAGCCTTAAGAACCCAATAGAGTGATGCTACTCTGTCTTCTAGGACACTGACAGTTGGAATCAAATTGCAGGGATCAACTGTTTTTTTGGTAATCCCTCAGGAAGCAAGCTGCCATACCTTTCTCCTGTCCAGTCACTGCTAGGTTCACACTGCTAGGTGCTGAGCACGTAACCACTCTGCCTCCCGAACTATTTCAGACAAGAGCAATCTAGTCAAACTACTGAGGATGCAAATGTGACCCAACAGCAAGGATACACAAACTCATTACTCTGCTGAATTGGCAGCAGAGACGCACCCAGGGAAACTCACCAGCGGTGATTGCTTCATGGTACCTTCATGATTCCCTGGAAATCTACAGATTGCAAAAGACTGGTGTTGCATTTCAGATCCTATGATCTCCACTTTGGCATTAAAAATCGACATTGTTCTTTTAGACTGTGAACTGAATGATTCGCTCTAAGTAGAGAAACAGGCCCATTGTAAAAGAATCCTCTGATAAAAACAGAGGGAATGTGTTGGCAGACTTCTTTGTCTCACAATATGGAAGCTTGTGAAAATTGATTGGTATTCAATACTTAAAATGTTCCAATTGAATTGTTTCTACAACACTTTTAAATATTTTAAAAGCATTCGGATAAGATGCGTGCTACCTCCCCGGAGTGACACCAGCTAATGTATTTGAACTCTCCAACAACCCAAGACTGTCAGACACCGCCGAAATCCAATGCTGACCTAGAGTCCCAGTCAGCTCATTTGGGAGAAAACTGCATTATGAATCAGAAAAAAATTCAAATCCCACATTATGGCAGTTTGCCACAAATTAAACTAAACACCAAAGCCATTGTCAAGTTGATGTCTACTCATGGTGAGTAGACTTGCTCCAGAGGAGTTTCTTGACTATAATTTTCACAAAAAAACAATCTCCAGCTCTTTCATCCATAACACTACTGGGTAGATTCAAATCACCAACCTTCGGTTAGTCGTTGGTCTCCTTGCATCAATTAAGAACTCTGTTTCTACCCTATTTATTAGCTTATGCAACCAGTACTCATACAAAGAGATGAATCAGTTTATTGATATGTGAACTACTTACCATTGGGATGAAAAATTATTGCGTACGCAGGTGGTGGATGAAGGCACTAAAACAATGGCTCACAAATGACACAGGCATTTCTCTAAGAGCGTGTGAGGCATTGAAACCACAGACACCACATTTTAAATTCAAAGCCTTCTTAGGGAGGACTAATTGAGATTAATTAAAGTGTTATTTTTATCTAATGTAATTATTTTATAGCATCCACTTTTTTAAGAATTTCATATAATTTAATCATCATTTTCTGAATTCATTTTAATTCCACTTTGTTTTCTCCTGCTATTTAACAATAACAGGATAGCATATTTTATTCATTTCTTTTAGACTTCAATTTCATATTTCTTAAGAGTGAAATGCTTTGCATAAAGTTGACATTAAACTTTTCTGTTTTTAAATGTTCACACACCCATCCCTACATTAAAATGGCAGAATAAATCTAAAATATCAAAACATGGGTCGACTAAGTTAAGAGCCCAGGACTATATGACCACCAAACCTGTAGCCACTAAATCTTTCTAGGTGTGTGAAATCGGTAAGTCCTTGGCTACTGAAATAGTTTATTGTGCCAGCCTGGCCAATAAACACAAGTGGGATTAACTGAAGGGCAGAGAGATAAATGCCTTGGTGAGTCTCGCCTTTCTTGTCTCTCACTCTTTGATCATCAGACCAATGTGCCTTGCTTGTCCTGTGCCTCAATTTAAAGGCTACACTACCTGTGGGACGCCTAGCCTGTGGACTGTGTCGCTGTAAGTTGAGGTCCCTTTAAGACATCGCTGGAGCTGGGGACTGGCAGTTGGTGACCTGGCTGGCAGTTGGTGACCTGCCTTCTGATTGGCTGCTGTGCTGACATAGCCTAGCTATCTCTATAAATAGAGGAAGATCTGGCAGCAGATCGAACTGAAAGGACTGCTAGTGTCTCACATCTCTCTCACGGCAGTGAGTTGAATTGAGCTATTTGTAGTGTTTAATAATTTAACTGTTTCTTTCTTGTATTATATATTTAACTGTATATGATTTAACAGTTCATTCCTTGTTATATATCTACTTATCTTTATAAATAAATATATTAAATTATCCTTGTTATATATCTACTTATCTTTATAAATAAATATATTAAATTATCAGCAATTTGGTTTTATCTCTCTAGAGAACCCTGTCTAACACAGCTACTAATGGGAAAATATGAGATTGTAGTTCACCCAGATCCACCTGGAAAGAAAGAATTACCAAACTATGTCAAGAACATTGTTGTTGTTAGGTTTCCACTCACAGAGATCCTATGTACATCTGCCTGATGCACAGACCTGGTCTCCCCATCCTCATAGCTGTTCTTAATGTTGGAGCCCATTGTTACAGCTACTGTGTGAAGCGATGTATCAGAGGACTTCCTTTTCTTCATTGCCCCTCTACTTTACTGAGCTTGATACATGAGCGGAAGCTCTGCCATCCTTGCCTCTAAGGAGCATTCTGGCTGTACTTCCCATTCCAAATCTACGGAGTCAAGTGCTAGTCTGACTCATGGAATCAGCATGCATTGATAATGAAAGTTGGCCATAACAGGATATCTTTTGGGGCTCAGAGCTGATCTATGAATAGTACAGCAAGGCTATTTCCTTGACATTAAGAGCTAAATGGTTACACGATGCCAAGAAACTCTAATAGTGCTATTGTTACAAGTACAGAAGATGGATTCAGTCACACTTGTTATGTACTGTTGGCTAGGTCTCAAATCGTAGTGATCCAATGTACATCGGAACAAAACACTGCCTGGCCCTGTGCCATCCACGGAATTATTGCTATTTCCGTGCCCATTGTTACAGCTGTGGTGTCAATCCACCTTGTAAAGGGTTTTTCTCTTTTTGCTAACCCTCAAATTTAACAAGCATGATGAACTTTTCAAGGGGCTGGTCTTTCCTGATAACATGTCCAAAGGATGAGAGAAAAAGTCTCACCATCCTTGCTTCTGAGGAGCGTTCTGGTGGTACTTGTTTCAAGACAGATTTGCTAGTTCTTTTGACAATACATGTTACTTTTAATTTCTCTTTCCAGCATCATAATTCATATGCCTGTACCATAATTCATATGCCAGCATCATAATCTATATGCCACTACCATAATTCTTCTTTGGACTTGCTTATTCAATGTCCAGTTTTCAAATGCATATAAAGTGATTAAAAATTCCATGGCTTCAGCCAGGTACACTGTAGTCCTGAAAGCAACATCCTTATTTTCAACACTATGAAGAGGTCTTACTGCAACAGACTTACTCAATACAATGCTTCCTTTGATCTGTCACTGTTGTGTCCCTGAGGATTGATTGTGCATCAAAGCAAGATGAAATCTTCCACATCTCACATCTATTCTACATTTAGCATGATGCTACTGGTCCACGTGTGCGGATTGTTGTTTTGTTCACAATATGTTGTGATCCATGTCAATTCATATGGAATATTTAATCTTCATCAGCAAGGGCTTCGAGTCCTTTTGAATTTCAGAAAGCAAGGTAGTGTCATCCACACATGGCTAATTATCAACAAGCTTTTCTCCATTCCTGATGCTGCCTGCTTCTTCAGAAAGTACATATTCTTTGATTATTTTCTTAGTTTACAGATTACTTGCTTAGCATTTTCTGATTATTCACTTAGCATGCAACCATAGGTTGGACATGTCAGGAGAGACCAGTCCCTGGAGAAGGACATCATGTTTGGTAAAGTGAAGGGAAGGAGAAAAAGAGGAAGGTCCTCAAAGGATGGACTGATACAGTGGCTGCAACGATGGCTTCAAGCATAAGAACTGTTGGGAGAATGGGGCAGAATTGGGAAGTCTTTCGATCTGCCGTAAAAAGGAACAGTAGGGGAAGGAACCAATTTGATAGCATCTAACAACACACATAGTGAAATGTATGGTATGATGCACATCTTTCTTTACTATTAAACCATGCAATATTCTCGTGTTCTGTTCACATAACTGCCTGGACTTGTGTACAGGTTCCCCATGAGCACAATTCTCATTCTTCTCAAACCACCCATAGTTTATTATGATATGCTCAGTCAAATGCCTTTACACAGTTAATAAAACACAAATAAGCAGCTTTATGTTATTCTTTGCTGTGAGCCAGGATTTATCTGATATCAGTCACACTACCACCATATAAAATGAAAAGTTTTGGTTTCTTTTACAGATGAGGCATAAGCAACTGGAAATATTGTTAAGATTTTGTGTTCTAAATAAATCCTTTCCTTTTCACAAGTGAAAGAAGCATGTAGACAGTTTTCAAGTCTCCATCCTTAAGACACTGATGACATCTCTCAGACTAGCTTAAGGCTGGCCCACGTTCCCACTAGACTAATGTTTCCCAAATTGTGCTCCAAATACAAACATTCTAAATATTAAGCAGGCACCACATAAGTAATAATTTTTTTTTAGTTTAAGGAAGTATAGAGGATGCCAGTTTTAGCAAAGTTAAACATAATTCTTAACTGTAAACTTTCTCAAGGATGTTAATAAAAGTGCACATTATAAAATTTTGAAAGAGACCGTAGTACAGAGTAGTGGTCAAACTTCTTTCTGATTGGAATCATGTCATATTTTGGATATCCCCAGTGTTCCCTCCTTTGTCTGGCATGTAATCAAGTAGGTCCTTGATTAATGTCATTTGAATATGTAAGTCAGTTCTAAGCAGGAAGAAAGGCAGAAAAAGCACTCTTGCAATCCAACAGCATTTCTATTTGTGCTATCAAATAACTGTTAAAATGAGAAAGGAGACAACATTTCCAGAGTAAACAGGGAAACAAAAGCACAGGCTTATAGAACAGTTTTTAGAGCTGAGTATGGTGACTGGTAGTGAGTAGGTTTTCTGCTGCATGGATCATTGTCTCAGTTATTTGCTGTACTTTGACAACATCATCCCAGGGACTTAGGGAAGGACTTATTTTCTTAGCTTCAGTTATGCGATTCTTTTTTTTCCTTGTGGTATAAGAGAAATCATTAGTCTTATCTTGGGAGAAAATTCAAACACTATTAATGATTAATGAAATCAAGTACTCAGCCCTTTAAATTTTCCAGGCATGAGGTTGATTCTGTGACACACTCAGGCAGGCCATTTGAAGTGGTAGGCTAAACTCTATCGGAAGCAATCTTTCTGTTTCTTGTACATTTAATGGTCTTTAATTTCATCTAAAGTCATCCTGTTCCCATGATCTGGAAAACATCTGCATAGTGTACCATGGAGACGTTTTGCTCCGATGTAGATTAAGCTCTTGGGAAATATACCTTTTCAAGAGATCTTAACAATTAGAGAATCACGGGGGACCAATCAATCTGAAGGTGTTTCCACTCCCGCCACACACTGGGAGCTCACTTTTTAAATATTCTTCTTTTATGTTTACTTTGTACTAGTTCCTTTTTGCTCTAAAATAAAATGCAGACGCTTTCACAGTTTGTGAGGCACTTCATGGTTATCTCACACATCTCGCTGTATTTCAGCACTCACTCTCGGTGTCTCAGTCATATTGAATTTCTTTCAATGTTTGAACAAGTGGTATTTTTATCTCCCCTCTATCACCCTGTCCATGACATTTCCTCAGACTTGATCAAGCTTTCTCCAACATCATTCTTCCTTTTTCCTCATTCTTCAGGTATTTTACATGCATCTTCTACCTGCAAGTTCATATTTGCTTCTCCTTTAATGTGTACAGAGTACACTTTTGATTTCTAAAGCACATTGTTCTTCCTCCTTGATAGCCCTTATCATACTGTGCATCAAACTATCCATTAACTCACTGATTTTTTTCATTAGATTAAAGGGGTAGATAAGCTTTGGCTTTTTTTTTTTCTTTCCTTTTTGCCCTTTTCTTTACCGGGCCTTAAACAATACCTGGGAAAATGCCATTTCTTTATAAAAACATTGGTTGAATAGATGAAGACATGCTATAAAAAAATAAGTTGAACACCACTCTGCGCACTGGTATCAGGATTTTGAATACCCCAGGAAAAGTCTCAGAACTTATGAGACTTAAATTTATGGGAGGGGAGACTCCAAATGCATATGTGGGATCATGTCAGATGTGAGTAAATACATAGGAGAAAGATGTCTCCCAAAGGTGAAAGCTGTAGTTGCTGAATGGGCAGGTTCAAGTTGTTGATCCTCTAGTAGATGTACTTGAAAATAGCAAAACAATACTTTAGAAAAAGAGAATAGTAATTACAAAAAATGTAGAACGGGGAAATTGAAAATCAAAAGACGCCATATCTTCATTCAGAAGAACACAGGGATTATAATATTGACTCTGAGTGAATTGGTACTTTATTTAAATGGGTCAATGCAAAGGAAATTAAAATGTTATTTCATCACCAGACACTTCTTTTCTCTTTACTTTGGGCATATTGCGAGGCCACATTTCCAGCCTAGGTTTTGTTAATATAATAAAAATAGGGGTGAATATGTTTTCTCCACATTGTATGGATGTTGGCACTAGCTGAATGACTAAGAGTAAAATCTTAAAGATTACACAGTCACTCAATAGGAAGGGCTTCAGAGTTTAATCAATCAGGAGTTTATATCAGCTCCTCTTTTTTAATCCTCTCTGTCCCCCACCCTCCCACCTTCCTGAAACCTTGATCAATTATATATTATTGTTATTTTGTATTTCACACCATCCATTGTCTCCTTTCACCCACATTTCTATTATTTGTCTCCCTCAAGGTGAGGGTGGGAAGGTATTGCAGATTTTTAAGTGGCATTTCAGACAAAGCCATAAATAGATAAAGGAGGGGTTACCAAAAAAATGATTTTTTTCAAAGCTATGCATTTACCTAATTTTACAAAACAGTCTTATCACCTTCAAAGTATTGTCCATTACACTTAATACATTTGCCAAATCTGTGATTCCATTCTTGGAAACATTTTTTCAAACTCATCTGTTTGAATGGCTGATGTCATCGCCCTCTTTTTTTTTTTTTTGTTTACCTCTTCTATGTTGTCAAATCGCTGTCCTTTCATGTCCCTTTGCATTCACAGAAACAAGAAAAAGTTCCATGGAGCAAGGTCAAGTGAGTAAGGCATGGGGCAAGAAAGAGATGCTGTGGTTCAACAAACACGGGCGGGGCACACTGAGATGACTGTGTGAGCAGGTACGTTGTTGTGATGGCAAACAGTCCCCTGGCTGCCACAAATCAGGCCTTTATTTATTTCCCGCTGTTACACAGTATTTTCAGAACCTGTCAACGGAAAGCTTGATTAACAGTCTGACCTGGTGGTTCAGGAAAGTGACCAACAACCAGAATGAAGTTTGCTATCAATTGACATTTCACCTTTTTTCAAATGAGAACAATCACTCATCCACTTGAGTTGTTCCCATTGCACTGTCCTTGAAAACTGTGTTCAACATCACAGCAGTTTCTACGGCATTATTCCTGAGCAGGAAACAAAATTTCATAGCTGCATGCTGTTGTCTTAAATCAGCCGTCACAAAAAACGAGGTTCGAGCAAAATTGCTTTTATGGAAAAATTCACTGTGAACAGATAGAACCTTCCCAGGGGTCACCACTGGGTGCACTGAGAGCAAGTCACTAGATGCTTGCTTAGCAGGAAATGTACATACTACAAGACCTCCACTCTGCCCAGTGCAGTTTCAGTTTGTTTGTTTTATTTTGTACTCCCTCATACACATGTATATTTCTAGAGATCAGGGGAAGAGAACAGCTCATAGAAGTAAAATTAAAAGTCATCAGTGTAAAGGGATGATATCAGTACAGAGTAAAATAGAATTGGAGAAGGGCTATACAGTATGGGTTATCAAACACACCAAAATATAGAATCAGGAAATAGAAAGACGGGAGGGGTGTAAGTACATAATTCATGGCACCTTGAAGTGTACAGGTGGAGTCAACCTGTCAATCAAGTCACAGCCTGATGGTGCCTCCTTGTAGGTGAGACCTCTTCATAAGGAGGATCCTGGGAACCACCCCTTTCTCACTCTGCTTCACCTTCCTGCTGAGGAGCCACTCTGGGAACTGCTCAAGCCCTGGAGTTGTTGGATCCACAGGACTTTGCAATTACCAGCATCATTGCATGTGACTGCGTGAGTCTGAAGAGGGATTTATGGACTAGTATTAGTCTTATGTACTTGATCTGTATTGGGCTGGAATGTTTTCCTGCTTTATAATTACTTCTTGATATAAAGCTCTCTCTTACCTATATATGAGTGTCACTGGATTTGTTTCTCTAGTCAACCTGACCTAACACACCTAGAAAAGGACTATTCACACGGTAACCATAATGCTTTCCTTTGCTTGTCCCAATTTTACTCATTCCTCTCTATTGATATTTATCTCCCCCAAATTCTTTCCAGTTATAATTAATCACTTGTTTAATTGACTATGTAAAAACATCCAATGCATCATATAAAACTATGAATAGCCTTTCAAAGAATGAGAATTACAGAGCACTTAATTGTGTGCATATGGAACCTGTACATAGAGCAAGATACAGTCCTTTGAATAGAATAAGAGAATATCTCAGGTTCTCAGCCAACTAGTTCCTTGACCTCTCAACTCCAATGGTCAGGAAGCCCACCTGCTACTTTGCCTCACCATCTCATAGTCTAGGTGCTGCTTCTTGTCTCCTTGCGTAGGCCTTTGGTCAAGTATGGGCTTGGCATGGCCTCTGCTGTTTTTGTCTCTTTAGGCAGGAATTGTGATCCACCAACAAGACCCATGGTGGATCCCCTTCCTTGATGGCCCAAGTATTTCTCTTCTCAGCTTCTAAGATCTCTCTCTTATACACAGAGAAATGACTTTGACGGAGGTGTGGTTTTTGTCTTTCAGTAGACCATCCCCACCAGGAAGCAACGGGTGTTGACTTAGTTCACACTCTAGAAAAATGGAGACTCAGCATGCATGTCACTTTCAGCCTGCCCATTGGTCTACCAGAGAATTCGCTTAAAATGGGATCATGACCAAGGAATAGACACTAGAATTTATAAGACATAACAAAAACTGCTACGGATATAAGTAGTTTCTGCTCTCTTAAAGCTTTATAGTGGCAGACACTCAATGGGGCAGTTCAGTTCTGTCATTCTGTCCTTTGGTCCCCTGAGTTAGAATCACCTCAATGGCAATGAGTTCAGCATTTAGTTTTATACAGTTTCTACTTGCCTTTTAATTATCTATAAATATATCCTCACTTTGAAATGATTGACCCAACCCTACTTGCAACAAAGTGTTCATCACAATCAACGTTTCTGACTGAACATGCAACTTTAAAATCATCCACGTTTTCATTTTCACTAAGCTAAGAGTAAATGAGAATTGAATGTATGCACACATATGTTCTGATTTACTTATAGTTTGATTAAAGGACACATTTATAAATGAATCATGGGTTTTGTTCATAGCACAAAGATTGCTTATGCATCAAATTTTATTGTTTACATCAAAAACCAAAAATCCACTGGCAAATAATGTGATTTCCTGCCTGATCTAAGCCTTTTTGGGAAGGTGTGTACAGTAACATTTCTTACTATGGCTCTGCTATCTACGGTTCTGAACAAATGGATGAGTTCATGCCGAAACAGACGGGATTCGTCAGTTCTAGTAGCCTTTCCCTAGGCTGTAAGAATGAACCATATCAGACGCAGGCACAAAGAGAATTCTGGGAACCATCAAAGGAGAACTATTCAAGGAGAATATCCAAGGTCCCTCCCCACCTGAATTCATGGAGGCAATAGGGTCCATGCCACACCAAGATTATACGCCTTGGCAAAGGTAACACAGGACACCCGAGGGAGTAGTGTGGTGACTGTGACTCAGAGCAGAGTGTGGATTTCCTGCCTAGCCTATGTGATATCCAGAACCATCAGAGTGTTGGATCTTTAAAGAACGTTAAATGGCCATGCTGGAATTACCTTGGACACAATCCCTACCATGTGAACTTATTTATCGTAAATGTCTTTTCATGCAAAGCAGATTTTAATTCAATGAAATGCTTTGGAATTAAACTAAATATAGTCATGGAATTTTTAAATAACAAATTTTTCTAAGAGAAAGAAAGAAAGAATGCTTTTTAATGGAAGGCAGCAAGTAAAGTGAAAGCAATTGTGTTCATATTCCATAGAAGTCTTTTAGTGTTAGCTTTGTTTGGTTTGTTTTCTGAGTAATGATCTAAACAAGTATAAAATACAACCTCATATTTGTGTACTTCTTACCTCACTCATTGCTAAGGTATGTCTATTTTGTGTGTTTGTTTTTATGCTTGATTCATTCAATACTGTCTGATACCTGACCCATTAGCATTACCCTTACAGCTTGATTCACATGTAAAGACGAAAGTTTAGTTGAATCTGCCAATAGATCAGTTTGTAAGCAGTTTACAGTGATAACCTTACTGAAGTTCCTCTATGTGAGACACAAAGTGTCTTTGGTCTTAGTACCAAATAATGCATCGCCACCTCAATTTATGCAAATTACCATTTATTAGGTGGAGAGGTTGATTTCTGGCACAGATATTGCTAACATTAACTAACAATTTATGGGATCCTTATATGAGAATGCGCAACACTAAGCACAAAACATATTTTACTTCATCTAAAGTTCAAAATAGCCCTGGGAGAGTGGGGGTGTGTGGATACTATGAGGCTGACGTTATAAAAGCGTTGAAGAAGAATATGAGAACTGTATCCTTTTCCTAGCACCAAGCAAGTCAGTAGAGGGTGATTCCGGGTGAAAATTTTGCTCTGAGATGATTCTCCCAGACAAATTTAAGGTTCATGTTTATCTATGTATCTTTAGGATATAAATGAATAAAGGAAACTCATACAAAATATCTAATGTCTATTTTGTTTTGTTGCTGCAAGTACTTTGCAAGTTTTTTTTCCCTTTTCATGTTTACTTTTATGGACATTGGGAAATTAAAATTTTTGACCTATCAGTAGCTCTGGATTATGCTTTGGGCTCCTATCCATAGGATATCAGCAGCTCAAATCCAAGATGCTCTGTGAGAGGAAGATGGTGTTTTCTGTTCCCTTAAAGATGTACAACCTTGGAAGCCAAAATGGGTAGCTCTGCTGTATTCTGTAGGGTTGGCAGAGGATTGCTATAACTCCAATTCAACTTGATTGTAGTGGGTTTTTAAAAGTTATTATTCATAAAATGAATAATAGGTTGTTACTCAGGTAACTACAACCCCATGAACTTATAATTCTGCACTAATACAAGTACAGTATTTGAGGGGGAATTGGCCAGTTTGGAGAAATTTTCCTTTTTCATCTAGAATAAAACTCAAAAAATTCACCAAAGTTCAAGTGGGATATGCTCAAGGTATTTTGGCTCTTGTGGACTAGATTTAATTTTCTTAACTTCAACCTGAACTAAATTTTAAGCAATTGATGATCCGTTCTACAGTGAATCTCTAGCCTGGTTTTAGGTGCTGTTTTTGAGTTTCTCCACGGTCTTCCCCCAGTTGTAGTTAATTTGATTTCTGTTTATGCCATTTGTGTTCTTGAAAACAAAAAAAAAGTATTTGAGATGAAGAATCTCTTGGTTCACCAAATTCTTTCATGCAATTTCCAGCCGTCATTATGTCATCAGGCCATGTGTTCCTACTACTGATCCTTCCTCTTTGTTTTCAACTTTACATTCCAACCCCAAATAGTTATTTACGTCTCTTGCATGCATATTTGAACAATTTCAGATGGAAGAAATTGGTAAAATTATTTGATTTTTTTATCGCCAGGTTATTTGGTTGGTGCATCAATTTGAATAATAAATATTTTTACTTCACTTCCTTGTATGTGCATAGATCAGCATTGGCCTTTAAGATACATATTGTTGCTGTTTTATGCTTTTATTTTTAACAGTTTTATTGACATAAACCTTACATAATGTGAAATTCAATAGGTCAATCAGACAAAAAGGCATTGTGCAATCAGCACAATCCATGTGAGAACATTTTCTTCTTTCTTGTACTCATTGATTTTTGTTCCCCATTTCTCCAAAACTCCTTTACCCTATCTCTCAAAAACCATTAATCCAGTTTCTTTCTCTATAGATTTACCTATCCTGGATTTCAAAACCAGAAAATCAGAACAAAACAAACAAAAGAAAACCCCAACAATTTAAAAATAAAACAAAGAAAAACATCAATTGAAATGAACGAAAATATTAAAAATTAGAACAAATTAAAAGTGTCAAAAGGAATTTGTGCTATAAAATGTTAAGCTTTAATCTAACTACGTGTCTGCATCACTCCTCTTTCTAAGTCACTAGGTCTGGCAGCAAGGCTACTTACACACTTGGCCTATGGTCAAAGGGGATTTATCTGACGCTGAATCCACATGGGGACCCTGCCAATGAATTTGGGACTTTCATTGTCATCGATAGCCTTGTGCAAACCAGATGCTCATAATTTAAGCTATAATACCATCCCCTCCTTTGGTATTATATGTTATTAATTATAATCCTGAGTCACACAGATTGCTCTGCTTCTTCAATGTGAACTTAGCTGATGCCTCACTTAGATGGCTGTTTGTTTTACGACAAGCCTTTAAGAGCCCAGACATTAATCTGTCTGATAGCTGGCCACTACCTGATTTCCTCACCACACTTTGCTATAGCACCCATATCTTCACTGATCTCTCCATGAGAACACTTACCAAGTAGGCAATGCCATAAAGGCTAGTTGCTCTTAGATTAGGCCTATGAGTAAGCGGGAACCCAAATTTCATTCATATCTATCTATCTATTTATCTAACCATCCATCCATCTATCCATCCATCTCTATCTATCTATCTATCTATCTATCTATCTATCATCATCTATCTATCTATCTATCTATCTATCTATCATCTATCTATCATCTATCTATCTATCTATCTATCTATCTATCTATCTATCTATCTATCTATCTATCATCTATCATCTATCCATCCATCTATCCTCTATGGTTTATGTATGCTCCTGTGTCATTTTAGAGACATCGTTATCATTTATTAGGGAGCATTATAAATCAAAGTATATTTTGAAATGCCCTATACATGATGACTATAATCACATTCCTCTTCAATTTGTCATTCCTGGCATAGTAAATCATAGTGTCTGATCAAAATAGACAATATTAGGCAGTTTCACTTCACTAATACCTAGGATATTGATCTTTTTTCAGTCCATTTCCCTTTTGATGACTACTGATTTTACTTTATACATTCCAAGTTTCAATTATAAGTAGATGTCTGCAGTTGTTTTTTCTTATTTTGAATTATGACCTATCAGCAAAGAATGTCCCGCTGACCCTACTTCAGTGGTGTCCATAAGGTTGGCTCTCATGTGTGAAGACAAATCCTCCGTCAGAGTTGGAGTGCCTTCTGACCGGAAGGGCTCACTGTCTGCCATGCTCACTGACAATGTTCTGTGCTATTCCTGAGGTTTTCAGTATCTGACCATGTTCTTCGGTCATTTCTAACATTCTCAGTGATTAATTACTTAGAAGTGGACAACGTACACTTTCTGTATAATCTGTCCTTAGTCTTGAAACTTTGCTGAAACCTGCTCATTTTGGGTGGTGACCCTGCTGGTATCTGAAATGCCAATGCCATGGCTTCCAGCATCCCAGCAGTATGAAAGCCACTCAGTACAGCAACTGACAGATGAGGGATGTGCAACTATATTTTACTCAAATATTTTTTGTCACATAATTTGCAATAATGAAGACTGCAGTGTAGAAACAACTGTTTCAATTTATTTTTTAAAATTTCCATAGGTATGTTTTTAATTTTTTCATTGCAGACATTACTGAGATTATGTTTTCCTAAAGTTATTGAGATTAACAAGCTATACAATTAATGCCATTTCCCACAACATAACTTTTAAAAGCTATTTATAAATTTAGAAGCTATTTGTCATTTGGCAAGAAAGAGATAAAAAAAATCACTACAATACACTAACCAACTCCTCACTGATTCTTGTCTCATTATTTGTATGATAATGGTAAAAATATATCTATTATTGCACTATTTGTGGCATCAATGTAAATCTGGTAGTAATGAATCAGGAAGTACAAGGTAAGAGTAACACTGGCTGTGATGATTAAGATTATGTGTCAACTTGACTAGGCAGATTCTCACTGATTTGGTAGTTGTAATGCTACCATCTGGCAGGTGTATAATGATGAAATTTGCCAAATCTATAACTAGGGAATTTGGCCATTATTTAATGATGTACTTATCCTCTATTTAGTGATATGATGTAGTCATTCTCCACTTTCACTGTTTTTGCTCAATAATGAGAGATATCTATCTGGTAGTTAAAAAAAGTGCCAAGGTGCAAGTCGAGAATAATGATTGCTATGATGGTAAGATTATATGTCAAATTGGATGGACTATTCTCCATGATTTCACAGTTGTAATGCAGCAATTTTGGTAATTGTGTAAAGGAATAGTCATCCTCTATTTCTTCATAATGCTGATTTGCGCCAATGAGCTCCTCTTTGGAGGCTAGCTGTGTTCATAAATAAGGAATGATGGTGGTGTGGTGATTATACTTGGTCTTCTATCTGCATGGTAGGCCATTCAAAACCACCAGAAGCTCTATGGGAGAATGACTGGGCTTTCTACTCCCGTGAAAAGTTTCAGTGTCAGAAACCAACAGAGGTCCTCATGAGTCAGCACTGCCTGGAAGGCAGCGAGCATTAGAAGTTCATATCAATTTACATAACACTATGTAGCTAGCATAAAGGTACCCAAAACTTTTTGGAAATTTCTTTTGTGCAACTTATATTAACATCCATTTCTACTAACAGAAAAAGTTCAAAGAGGATTTTCACTGTTACACAAAATATACATCCAGGTGAAAATAAGATGAGCATTCAGCTTTGATTTGTGGCGTATCATTAAAGTAGTGCATGCTCAAAGCAGTGAGAGTGGGGCCACCGAGCTCCATCTCTTGGAGCTGAACTCAGTACCAGCATCAAGCAGTCATCAGATTTGACCTATGTTGGCAGATAACCTTATGCTGTTTTGATGTGTTAGTGGCATGATATGTTGGGTTATTTTATTTTGCTTCTGATAATGCACAAATGATTTCTCCATCTAAATTAATGGTAATTGCATCTGTTTTACAGCATTTGGGCTTATAGATGGACCCATTGGGCTCCTATATTCTCTGATAGCAAGGGAACTTATATTAGCTCCTGAGGACCATCATTACAAATATCATATACTGCACTGCTTAAAACAACAACAAATCATCATCACTTCGTTGTGGAAACCGAAATCCAAAGTCAAGGTAAACAATTAGGGTTATAATTCCTCTGAAGTTTTGAGAAGAAAATGTAATCCATGCTTTCATTTTAGCCTCTGGTGTTTCCAGAAATCCGTAGGATTCCTTAACTGGTATCAATCCAATCTCTCCCAAACACCTGGTGTCTCTGTTGTGTACTTGTTTCTGTGACTCTTCTTTTCTGATGAGCACATTGGTTATATTCCATGGACACCGACTGTGGAGCCAAGCAAGAAGAAACCCTTGACAATTTCAACATTTTCTCTGTTTCTCGTGGTGCTGCTTATTCGTCCAGCCATGAGTATATTGGTTTTCTTTACATGGAGTTGCAGGTCATATGGAAAGCTGCAATCCTTCCTCTTCCTCCTGGGGGGAGGAGGGGGTGCTTCATGGTCTCGCATTCATCACGCACAATTGTGTCATCTACATCCACCATATGGCTAATGAATCTTCCTCTAATCTTACTCTGAGTTCTTTTTCACATACTGCAACATCTCAGGTTATTTTATGATTTTAATCAGGCAGTATTTCCTTGCTCTGATTGAATATCTGCCTCTGGATCCAAGTACCTGTTCTAAGTGAGCACAATATAGTGTTTTAGGATTCACATTCTTCTCAGTCCACAGTTTCTTATGATCCATAACTATTTAATGATAACACATCTGAATTCCTTTGCATAGTCAATAAAGCACAAGTAACTGTCTGTCTATTATTCTCTCCTTTTACCCAAGGTCCCTCTGATACCAGCAATGATATCCCTTGTTCCTCTTCTGAATTTCTGACAGCTCCCTGTGAATGTACTGCTGCAACTTCTGTTGAATGATCTCAAGCAACATTGTACTTGCATGGGACTTAATGAAATATTTTGATAAATTCAAAGATCTGTCCAATTAGCTTTGTTCGCAATGAGGACAAATATGGAATGCTTCCAGGCAGTTGGGCAGAGTGAGTTCAGACCCATAAGGACCCAATGCCCGGTCCTGTGCCATCCTTACAATTATTCTGAGGCCTGAGCCCCTTGTCGCAGCCACTGCGTGAATTCTTCTCCTTGAGGAACTTCACCTTCTCCATTGCCCCTCCACTTGACCAAGCATGATGTCCTTCTCTGGGGACTGGTCTCTATTAACAATAGATCGAAAGTGTGTAAGATGAAGCCAGGTAGCTGTCTTTAAAATTATTTGGCATGTGACAGTGCTTCATCAGGTTGCTGGAACATTCCAATTTGTATTTGTCCATCCTGAAGTCTTGCTTTTGGCTGATGTCTTCAGTGCAGCTTGGATTATTATTATTTTTTTCAGTTCTGTTGGTTCTTGATCATATGCTACCTCTTGAAAGGTTTTGTATACAGAAACTCTGTGTATTCCTTTCATTTTCTTTTGATGCTTTCTGCAATGGAATGTTTTGCCCATAGAAGCTTTTTAATACTTCAACTCAAGGCTTGAATTATTTTTTCAAATCTTTTAGGTTAAGATACGTTGCACTTGTTAGTGTTTTCACTTTTCTAACTCTAGGGTTTTTCTTATTTCATTAGAACATCTTTCTTCATCTTCTTGAGCTGCCATTTGACATTTTCTCTCCAGACCTTTGATGTCATCGTTTCGCTGTTCTTGCTAGGTGCCATCAAGTCAGTTCCAAGTCACTGCACCACAGTGAACAGCCGAACAAAACAAAGCCCAGGCTGGAGTCATCCTCACGCAGGGGCCGAGGTAGTTCTCTGGTTACAACAATGAAAGTATCTGTGGCTTGAATATCCCAGGCTGACCACGAATCTGCTTCTGCAAACCTTTATAACCTTGGACACTCAAGGGCTAAGCCTATGGTGTCCTATAAGGTCACTCTGAGGCAGTTTTGTTTGGTTTGGTTTAGTTTTTTTTAAACTCCATCTCAGTGGTGTTTTATGAAAGAAAAGACAAACATGAGCATTGAGTCATGTACAGGTACCATTCACCATGTGAGGATCAAGGGGAACACCAGGAACACCAGGAAGGGCTGGGGCCACCAGATGCTGAAAGAGAAAACGAGGAATCATCTCATTATCTATACAAAGAGAGCACATGAAAGAATAGCTTTGCCGATGCCCTGAATTTAAACTGGCAACATCCAGAACTGTGAGAAAAACAATTTTTGTCTTTAAAGACATACATGTTGTAGTATTTTTTTTACAGTCCTAGGAATCTAAAAGAGTGTTCAAATCCCTCCTCACACCAGAAACACAATGTCTTTAGTTATTTTTAATCATCAATAAATGACATGATCAAAATTACAGGATATAAAGAATATCTAAGTGAAGCACCCTCCTTATATTTGAGCTACACTAATTGCTTACAAATATTATGCTTTCTACATATCTATACCCCATATTAATTTAATTAAAACAACACTTAAGATCAAGGACAGAATGCTTTTCATTTATGTAATTTAGATATGAAGTTCACAAGTTTATTATATGATAAAAATACGAATCGGCAGGTCATAAAAGGGCCACCTTTTATTGCTGGAAAATTACAATAAAATTACTTTTTAAACAATCTTCCATTACAGGTAATGCTATAATTAATGTAGTATCTTATTTAATAATTGAGGGAGCTGTCAGATTTACAAAGATACCAGAGAAGAAATAAAAATACCCCTAACCTTGCTTAACTTTGACAAAGTATTCTCTTGCTGTAAGATTGTTACCATATTAGATGTGATTAGATGGGAAAAAATAAAAACAGAAAACATTTCCATTTGAATGTTGCTGTCTTTGTGTTCTTTTCTTATTAAAACTCACAATATACTAGAAATACACCATTGTACTTGAATGGTTATTCATGGACTACAAGTACTATTTACTTTTTAAAATGCAGTCCCTATTTTTATATCTAAATGCTCTAAAATGTATTTGGATTGAACACATCTGTTGAAAGAGTTAGACAGGGACCTCATAGCGTTCTTCTCTTGTCTGAAAGAGCTCACTGGCATTTAAAAACAAGGCTAAATAAGCTTCCTTGATTTCCTTTTGTCCCAGGAGGAAGATAACTTCTGATAGCCCCATTGGAAAACAGGCTACATGCCATTCAGAAACTTCAATTCAAGTTGATGCTGAAAATGTCAAAGAATATGGAAACAAGGAAACCTAATGGCTTAGTCAATGAATCAGATAGATGCCTATCCTGAAACAATCGCCTGTGAAGGAAATAGAAATGATGTGTCTCCTTGTGTGCTCATTTACACAAAAACTTCTTGGGTTTTCTCCTTGTGTGCTCATTTACACAGAAATGGAAAGCATTAGGCAAAGCTAAATTATACACAGTCATGGTGTGGAGTTGAAAATGAATAGGAACTTCTTGGGACACAGAAGGAAGCTAATATTTCTTCTAGTGGGCAGAGAACATTACACATTTTTCTATCATAGATGGCATCATATGTATATCAGTAGAATGGATAGCATCATTGGTATCTACCTACCAAATTCAATGGTGATGATTCCTCTGTTCCTCAGATCATGGGAGGTAAAAGGGGAAAATAGAGCTGCATCTAATTAACACAGAAGCAATACCCTTTATTCTATTTTGGACCCACTTTGGGATAAAATTATCTGCCTCAAAGAAAAGTTAGGTAATATTGATTAGGAATGTGAGGTTATTGAATGTGGAAAATTCAAGCTCATCTTTCTGAGATATCCCCACACTACATATATATATACTTTGATCCTTTCTCAAGTATCTATCAATATAGATTTTCCTTATGATACATTCTTAAATGGTTTTAACATTTCAATTTTATTCTTATGACTATATCCTTAATTCATTTTCTTTATTTGTATGTTTTACTATTTTATTTTAATAGTAAATTAAATAGTAAATTAATTTCTAAACTATGCTGAGTTAGTTAATTGTGCCAGCCTGGCCAATAATCACATGTGGTGCTGGTTGAAAGGCGGAGGGATAAATGGGTGGTGAGCCTCGGCCTTTCTAGTTCTCGGGTCTCTTGTTTTGTGATGGTGGTATTGGGTGCAGCTGCCTTAGCAGTTCCCTGCTTCAGCTTGCAAGATTGACTTCCTACAAGACATCCCCAAGGAGAAGCCGCATGGATCTATCCCGATGCAGCCCTGGGTGCTGGAGCAGCCGTGTGGAGACCCTTGCCAGTGCTGAGATGCTTACACGTTCACGGACTCAGCTTTCCTCCTGCAGTCGGCATCATTGCCTCTGTTTTGTGAGGTGGAGGACTTTGTGGACTGGTGTTGGGTTAATGGGTTAATGTTGGACTTGTGGGCTTGGGCAGCATTGGGTTGGGATGTTTTCGTGATGCACACTTTCTTTGCATAAAACTCTCTCTTATACGTGAGTCGCTGTGGATTTGTTTCTCCAAAGTACCCAGACTAATACATATGCCAACAAATGATTTTATATTAATTACATGTTTATTATAATCCTACTTCAAAACATTCAGGGACATGTCCTGGTGAAGAAAGATGGGTCCCTAGTGAAGCTTTCTCTGTTTACGTTATTTGTTTTTTGTTTGTTTCTGCAAAAGGTTGGCTACCTCTCTTAAAACACTATAATAATAAGTAGATTATTGTTCTTTGGCCCTCCAGATAGCAAACAAGCAACATTCCTTAAGCATCCCTATAAAAGTGTTGCCCTGATCTTGGCTCTTGATGGTTCCCGTTTGGCTTTGGCTGTATCACTTTCACTTCTTGGCAATCATGGTGCTGACGGGGCTTGTTTGTGGGACTGCACCCGTAAAGCCACTCTCATCTCCTGTTCCAAGTCTTGGAAGAAATGCTTCAGGATCTTGATTTCACTTCATTTAAAATTTCCATGGAAAACTCTGCTCTAATTTCTGGCTGGTCAGGGTAAACAGTTTTGGCACTCATCAGTGGGAACAGGCTGACACGGGAAGATTCGTCATCCGTATTTTTTTTTTTCCTTAAAATGAGTTACCTGTTTGTAAATTGCTGGCTTCTTTAGAGCACTGTCCCCAGCACCTATTTCATTAAGTATCCACAATTTCACTATTTTCCCTAGTCTTCACCTTGACTTTGATATTTGCTTTTGCTTTCACTTTGGCAGCATTTACGTAACTCAGGTAAGGTCTCTTTGAGATCCAATGTCTTATCTCTCTTAGTGACCCAGACTGAAACCTGTTCCGACATGTTAAAACTGGTTAGGAAGAGTTTATTTTGCTGCAAAACAATTGAAATCTGTGAGTAACGTTTTCAATTTTTTTTTTCATAAACTTTTGAAACCCACCTCCTAGTCTTTTCTTGGGTTGTTTTCATTAATTTTCAGAAGTAACTCGGCAGGCCTTTTCTCCTAGTTAAGCACGGATACACTGTTGAAACCTCTTTTCATTAGGTGACCCTGCTTGTATGGATGGGCCAGCAAGTGGCTGATGTCCAGCATCACAGCAACATCCAAGCTACCACAATATGACAAACTGACAAAAGGCGGTCTTTTAGGATTAATCAAAAAACCAAACTCACTTCTATTGGGTCAATGCTGACTTGGAGCAACACCCTGTGGGTTCCTGAGACTATAATCGTTTCTAGGAGCAGAAAGTCCAGTCTTTCTCTGATGGAACTACTGGCAGTTTCGAACTGAAGACCCTGGGGTTGCAGTCCCACATGTAACCACGACCCCACCAGGACTCCCATTTTTGATGGCTTGCCTGTAATTTGCTTTGCAAGCTCATGCTGACATATACTGGTTGCATTTAAATGAGAGTTAGCTTATGATTTTAGGTTACTTAGAGATAGGAGATTTCATTCTAAGTAATGATGTTTGTAAAAGCATCAATTGCAGGCCTTGATTCTCAATGACTGGTTCAGAGAGCATCTGCACTAGCATTTCTTGGAAATTTGGTAAAAATGTGGAATTTCAGGTTATCCACCAGACAGACTTAATCACAAGTTGTCTTTCATTAAGATTGCTATCTGTTGCATGTTCATTGAAGTCTGAGAAGATTGCCTTAAATGAATTTTTGGTAGGAAACTGGTTTTTAAATATAGTTATGAACTAATGGTGGTGGAAATTTTGATTTGATGGTAGTAATGATCTTGTGTTGGTGGGCATATTTTTAATGACATTGGCTTTTATGATAGTGATGAAGATGGCAGTGGTGGTACCAGCCTCTTTCTTAGTCCCAATAGATAACCATCTATAACATAGTACTAATAGGTCATCAGAAATATACAAAATGAAAAAGAAAAGAAATAAATAACAACAACAAAGCATATTCACCAAAAATGCTATAGTGAGCGTCCCAGGGGTATAGAAAGAATAGATTGGTTAACTCCTTCAAAGAAAGATGCAACTCCCACGAGATTGCTTGAAGAGGACAGACGTGGCAAACTGGATCAGAACTGGACTTGGCAAGATGTAGGCTCAACTTTTGAAGACGCTTCCTAGGTAAGGCTAGATTCTTCTCTTAGCGGTTTTTTGTTGTTGTTGTTGTTGTTGATTTTACCACAACTTCCATGCGCAATACTTAGTCACTTTTATAGATAAATGCTAGCCAAATTGCTAAATAATACAATTTGCAACATGGATCTATTACGAGCTTCTCCACAATGTGAACGGTTAACCTGCACCATTTGTCCTTATATCTCCATTCTGCATTCATTCCCGTGAACCTTTGGGAATGAAAGTTTTTCATGTTGTCTTCCAATGTAAATATCTATTAAAGACTGGGATGCTCAATGATTTTAAAGGGCTGAGTAAAGCAAGGCCCTGGTTTTCTGAAAACTTTTCACGAGCAATCAGCTAATCCTCTTTGGCTTTTTAGTCCTATGGAATTTTCTGTGATGGCATACTAACTCAATAGGATTAGGTTCTTGGGACCTGTAAAGAAAATACAATCTGCATTTATTGCTTTGTTGTAATCTCTCTCTGCAGTGCATAATGCTTCTGCAGTACAAATGATGTGCTGGGAATCGAATTTCATCAAAGGCAGCTTGGAACGCACCTTCCAGAAGTGCTGAGTGTGGCAGTCGCTTGCTGAATGACTGCCTTCATTTGCTATCAGAGTGGTACCATCATGGACTTAGCGGTCATTGAGAGACCCTAAAGCAGCATATTAAAATGGTAATTTGTAGCTGTTCTGTCAAGGAACTTTCCCTACTTATAATTTATTAAGAATATGGTGCCAGATGCCTCTATTCATTTTACAATTGGGGTCCCCCTCAAATTCTGTGTGTTGGCATCATGTCAGGATTATAAGAAGCATTACTTGGCCTAGCATTTCAATCACAAACTTTGATCTCAGAAGGATTGCAAAGAGAATGGCAAATCAATATATATGTACACATATATGTTACACATATTTAATGATTCTCATTGCGAACAGTTTTAACAGCTGAAAACGAGAAGAGTGAGACTCTGTTTACCTTGTGCCATCCTTCAGAGAAACAATTTCAAACAGGGGGCTTAATATTCATACCTGTCTCCAGCAGGAAATTGAACTAACTCTCTGGAGTTCTACTGTCAATTCATCAGGATAAATAAAAGTCTGTAATCCAGCATGTTCCAGATGAGAAACAGGCCCTCGGCTGCTTCTGCCATATTTCATTAGCAACCTTTCTGATCACAGGACAATACCTAAGTAAAAATACTATGTCACATAATGTAATGAGGATGGAAACAGGTGTTCCAAAAGGGAAAGAGAGAGAGAGAGACAGAGAGAGAGAGAGAGCAGAAGAAAAACCCTTAACAAATCATCAACCAAAATGTTCAATCATGTGCAGTTTATATGAAAAGCAAAATAAAACAGTGTAGGATGTGTTTATATAGTAACAAAAGCTTTGGGGTTTTCTTTGTTTGTAGATGTCAACATATTAAATACTTCTAGTTAGGAAAATATTATTCTTATTTCTATAGTTTAAGATTTATTTATGAGATGGCCTATTACCCATTTTAGGACAGGCAGCGAGTGAACGTTGATCATGATCTTTGAGCCATTCCAGGAAGTAGAGTCGAGTTTTTGTGTGTACGACTTGTATTCGGATAAGCGACTGAATACTGTCACCAATTTTCCAGGGTTCTTTAAGAGTCATAAATGTATTTTGCCAGTAGTTGGCAAACCTTTGGCATAGTAATCACTCCTACTGTCCCTCAGGTTTCTTACACATAAAATGCACAGCAATAATGCCCACACTATTACTGCATAGGTGCTTTTATGAATGTGAAGTGAGGTGCATGATTGAATATCACATTTGAAGTTGTAAAATGTTTAGCTGTGTAATCGGTATAAAGCCACACTAGTGATTTCAGAGGAAGAAACTGTCCTGTGGACAAACAAAAGCAGTAAGTGGAGAACAATTGTGTTCAAGTACATGACATGGTCAATAAAATTATGAGAGAATAGTTAGAAAGGTACATTGGGGCATCCTTTTGAAAGCCTTGACTAATAATATTTTGATTATTTTTAAAAATTATGTTAATAAGAAATAAGCTGGTGGTCATTGGAAAAATAAGCCCTATTACATTTGTTATCAAGTGGTTATGAATTAATTGAGGAAAAAAATCATGGACATGAACAGGAAAATGGTCAATGGAACAGACCCTGTAAAGCAATTAAACCTAGGATTTAGTCTCTCTCTTTTATTTATATATATATATTTTTAGGATTCAGTCCCTTTATGAAAAAGAAAAGTGCAGTGTAAAAAGATAAAAGGGACTTTTTGCTTAACCTACTTTATGTAGCAACAATAGGAAGCTTGGATAAATATCTGACGTAGAAGAGAATATCTTCTCTCACCAACATTTCCAGAGTGTGTGTGTGGCTTATACAACGATACTACTAGGGTGGGTGTCACTCCAGTGAGATAACTCGTGATATCACCTTCCCAACATATGAAACTCCTCTTGTACCAGAGTATGTAAATTTTTTAAAATGAATATTTTTATTATAAATTTAAATCATAGAATAAAAATATGTGATAAATATAATTTTAAATTGCTTAATGTAATGTTTCTTATATGATTACTAACAACAAAATGGCTTTGTAAATTCTTTCTTCATTGATTACGACATAATTAGCTACAACCTTATTGCTAACTGAGCTGCTGCTTTGTTTTATTTTTGCCTTCTTTTCCTTAATCCCTTCAGTCTCAAAAGCATAATTAATTTAGGCTCAAAAATACCACAATATTGAACTAAGATCACAGAAAAGTTGGTATTTTAGTGACTGTAAGAGGATACATCAAAAGATATTCATACAAAATCATGGAAACACTTATTAAACAAAAATAATAATTTCCAATGCATTTTTTGGACAATTGCCCAATCTAGGTCAGTAAACTTCTGAAGATGGTGTTTTCCTCTCTAACTCTTAGGCAAATACATTTGTCTACTTGATTTGCACCACATGCACATGAGAGCTCAGCATCTGCCTGTGCCTCAAAGTATATTCATTTTACTTTTTCTTTGTGTTTTTGTAACAAAATTAAGATTAAAGGTCAAAATCAAGGCTGTCGGGTGGGATACGGCCCCCCAAAGAAAATTACACAGGAAACCCTCTCCTGGAAGAATAAGTGGTGCCAATGTATACAAGGAGGAAGGCTATGGAGGACAGTGGAAGCCCAAAACCAATCTGCAGAACATCTAGACAGATTAAGCCTCTGGCAGATCCCCTCTAGCCACAGGCCAGGGTCTCTAACAGCTTTACTATCAGATAAAGAGCAGCATGATAATGATGTTGGATCAAATTTGATACTTGGTGAAATTGATTTTCCTATTGACCCAACCTGAAATCTTTCAAGGTGTATTTCTTGCTTGTTCCATGACAAAAATTTCTCCCCTTGCTTTTTAAATATTGAGGTTGGTCTTTCCTTTCTTACACATTTTTGTATTTTTTAATTTCTATTATTATTTTATCCTCACCACTTTATTTTGATTTTGTTTTGTTATTGCTTCCATTGTGTTTTACTGTTTGTGAAGCACAGAAGAAGATACATAGAGATAATAATTGATGCAGGGGTTTATAGGGGAGATAGGGGTAGGGAATGGGACATAGGGGTGTTGAAGAGGTTGGGGAAGAAAACAATGTATGTGGGAGAGGGGAAGGAACACGAGAACCGATTGTGATTACACGACTTATTTAAAAAGTGATTTAACCTTGGGGAAATAAATGAAAGAAAATATTCCAAAATTGATTGTAGTAATGATTGTACAATTCTTCTTGAGATGATTGGACTATTGAATTGTATGATATGCAGATTGTGTGCCAACAAAACTGTTTTGTAGAGAAAGGAATGAGGGGCGCATTGTTGTAATGGAAAGACAACTGACAAGTGTGAGACATGTCTAAATGCAATTTGATTGGGAAAAAAGCTGTACCTGTAATGACTAGAGTAGTAGCAGAAAGATATATATATTTTTTTACTTTCCCTGGAAAACACACCAGCTATAGTAAGAACAATCACATGTGTTTGTAGTGTGTACAGAGGAAAACAAAGAATTCAAAGCATCAGTGTAACTGGATAATAATAGGCCAGAACCTATTCCTGAGTTAAAAACAATTAGTATAGAGTTTTAGCCTTATTAGTACATTGCTATTTTTAAGCAAGGCTTCCAAATAGGTTTTTGGTTTTATAACTAGCTGTGAGGATTTTTTAAAAGGAAAAAATAATAATGTTATGGAAACATTGCTCAAGTATGATATACAAGTTGCCTCGTGTGCTCCCCACTACTGATCCCTTGTTCTTATGTCATTGGGCTTATGGTTTTACTTCCGTTGGTAATAATCTCAGGCACCCCGCAGTAAAATAGTTCTAAGACACACATACATATGAGACAATTACACTTTAAGAACTGGAAAGATGGTTGTTGAAAAGGAGTCTTAATGGTATAATAAAATATTTCAGCTTTTTCATCCTCTGTGTGGTCTTCTGTATTGAAAATATTTGATGAATTCTAATAGACCACCCAGAGTTCAATTCTTATTTTCTTGACTGTTCTCATAATAAGGTTTACTTTTTTCACAGTTTTCCTCTTTTACTTGAATTTGGACTCCTCAAATATCTTAGATTTGCTCATAAATAGGGACCTGATGAATAATATGACAGTGTGCATAAATTATAATAAAGTCAATACTGTAGGAGCCAACATTACATGTATTGTATAAAAGATTATAAAACAATCTAGTAGTATAATTTACAGAAAAGTTGGAAAAGATTTATTGTATCTCTTGTGTAAAAAGTTCTTAGCAGTTTAAAGCAATTAAAACAAGCATGGATAGATTCAACAAGTGATATTAACATATTATTTTTTCACAAGTAAGCTACTTAAGTACAACATATATGTTTATCTCCTCAAATAATAATAATGAAGATAAACATATTTGACAACTAAATGTGAATGTATGACAAAATCCTCAATCTTTTTTCCTGGAGTGACTCACTTATTGTCCAAAGTTTACCGAGGTTTTTGGAAGCAAAGATATAAATAATAAACACATTTTCTTTAATATAAAACTTCAATAACTCTAGTTCTGTTTTTTATAGTTACTTTAAAACTCCACTGTAATGAATTTGAATATTGTATAAGAGTTGCCGTATAAAACGTTTGCATTGGCTAAGGATTAAGATTATGTCCTTTGGTGTACATTTCTCTCACTTTGATATGAAAAATCCTTTCCAAGACTCAGTGAGGCAAATTTCATTAATACATATTTAGTAATTTAATACATATTTCTCAGGACTACTGCAGATCTTAATATAAATAAAAGAATCAATCAATTTCCTTATGTTTTCAAATAATTTTCCAAATATTTAATTTATCTGGTAACCAAAGCTATAACTTTTCAGAGAAAGACCAATACTTTAAAACAGGTTCTTAGCTTTTTGGTTTATTTATGGGTCTCTATTGATTTTTCCATATGATGACAAATACTTGATCTAAATGTTAATGAAATGATTTGAGAGCCTTGACAACTTCTCTCTATTTCAATGTTATTCCAAGTTCTTCTCGCACAGAGCCTACGTGTTGCATAAGTACCAAATGTTGTTCTTCAACATTCTAGTTAACATATGCAAATTTCAATTTAGAAAGCTTCAAATTTGTATAAACTGAAACAGTTCTTTTTTTCTTTTTAATTAAGAGTGTCATGAATCACTTTCAACCAATTAAATCTAGGTTTAGGAGAAATGTAATAGATACAAGGGGGGAATTAAAGGAGATTAAACATCTTCTTTATCCTTAAATATGCCCTTCTTTGTTAGTGTTAGACTAAGGAGGCTTGGGGACATATTTGGAAGTGCTATACAGCATTTTATGATGCAGAAAATATGAAATCTGTGTATATGGGATTACAATGGCATTGGCCATGTGATGTTTACAATGACTGCTTGTCTGTCAGTGTGTCGTTGTGTAGTGGCTTGACTGTTAGAGTGATGCTGGAAGTTATGCCACTGGTATTTCCAAAAGCAGCAGGGCCACCAAAAATGAACAGGTTTCCGCAGAGCTTCCAAACCAAGAACAGACGGAAGAAGGAATGGTCTGACCAGTTCGGAGGAATGAGCCAGTGCAAACCTTGTGAACTGCAATGGACCCTGGCACATACAGTGCCTTCAGTTGAGCCAATCAGGTTGGTAGGAACTCCAAATACGACTGATGAAGGGCTGTCTTCTCAGAGGAGAATCCACCTTAAAGACGAGGAGGGAGTACAGCTTTTCAGACCTTCATTTGCTGCTGAGACATGGCTCAAAGTGGGAGGAAAGGATGTAAACACCTATTAATAATTGGAACTTGATATGTACAATGTGTGGGGCCAGAAAAATTAGAAGTCAACAAAAATGCAATGGAACACAGAAGGATCAATATCCTAGGCATTGGTGTGTGGAGTTGGACTGATATTGGCCATTTTGAATGAGGCAGTTATATAGTTTACCTGACAGGAATGACAAATTCAAGAAGAATGTGTTGCATTCATTGTCAAAAAGGACATTTTAAGATATATCTTTAAGTATAATGTTGTCTGTGATTGGATAATATGTCTACATGCAAGGAAATCTAGTTAATACGACTATTATTCAAATTTATGCAGCAACTACTAAAGCTAGTTATGAAGAAATTGAAGAATTCTACCAACATCTCCCATCTGAAATTGATTAAACATGCAATCTAGATGCTAGATAAATATTGGCATTTGGAATTGAAAAACTGCAAACAAGGATGAAGGAATTGGAAAATATGGCCTTGGTGACAGAAATGAAGATGAAAATCTCATGATAGAATTTTGAAAGCCTGACAACTTCTTCACTGAAAACAGTTGTTTTTTTGGTTGTTGTTTTTTTTGACAACACAAGTGGTGAATATGCATATGGATTCTCCACGTGTTATACATAGAAATTACAATGACTATATCTGGGGAAAGAGGCAATGGAGAAGCTTAATCTTATCAGCCAAAATGAAGCCAAGGGCCAACTAAGAACAGATCATCAATTGCTGATATGAAAGTGCAAACTGAAGTTGAAGAAAATTAAAATAAGTCCATAATATCTAAAATATTCTCTTGAGCATATCCCACCTGATTTGATTAATTGAACACTAATGATGTAAGACTTGATGAACTGTGGGATGACATCAAGAGCATCATCTACGAAGGAAGCAAATGGTCATTACAAAGATAAGAAAGAGTGAAAAGTTCAAAGTGGATGTCGAAAGAGACTTCGAAACTTGCTTTTTGCATAGAATAGCTAAAACAAATGGAAGAAAGGATAAAGTAAAAGAACTGAACAGAAAGAAAAGCATTATAGTTAAAAATAAAGTATTTTTTAAGTGTGCAAAAACCGGGGTTAGAAAACCAAAAAGGAAGGATGTACTCAGCATATCTAAAGCGGAAAGAACTGAAGAAACAATTCACTCCTTAAGTTGCAATGAAACAATAATCGATGGAAGGAATCATGAATGATACCGGAAGCATCAAAGAAGATGGAAGGAATATACGCGGGCACTGTATCAAAAAGAACGAATCTGCGTTCCACCATTTCAAGAGACAATATTTGATAAAGAACTAATGGTACCGAAGGAAGAACTCCAAGCGGCTCTGAAGGCTTTAGCCAAAAACAGCTAACATGGATTGAAAAATACCAATTGAATTGTTTCAATATGCTAATGAGGCACTTGATTGAAATATACCAATTGAATTGTTTCAATATGCTAATGAGACACTTGAAGCACTCATTGATCTATGCCAGGAAAACTGGAAGATAATTACTAGGCCAACTGACTGGAATAGATCGTTATTTGTATCTATTCCAAAGGAAAGCGACTTCACAGAAGGCTCAAATTATAGAACAATATCATATATGTCAATCACATGCAAGTGAATTTTTGCTGAAGATGATACAATACTGGTGATAGCAGTGAATTGCCAAGAAGTGGCCAGAGGTTTAGATGGAATTCAGAAAAGGATCTAGAACAAGGAGTATCATTGCTGATATCAAATAGATCTTAGATCAAAGTGGAGAATTTTAGAGTAACATTTGCTTATGTTTTATTGACTATGGAAATGCATTCTATTGTGTGGATCATAACAAACTATGAGTAGCCTTGAGAAGAATGGGAATTCCAGAACACTTCCTTCTGTTCAAGTGGAACCTTTACATGGATCAAGAGGCAGTTGTGTAAACAAAACAAAGGAATTCTGCATGGCTTAAAATCAGGGAAGATGTGTTAGGGTTGAATCTTTACATCATGCTTGTTCAATCTGTATGCTGAGCAAATAATCCAAGAGACTGGAGTATATGAGTAATATGGTATCAGAATTGGAGAAAAACTTATTCGCAAACTTCACTATGGAAATTATACAACTTTGCTTCCTGAACGTGAGGAGAATTTGGAGCACTTGTTGATCAAGATCCTTCAGTATGGATTAAAGCTCAATAAAAAGAAAACCAAAATTTCCACAGCTGAACCAATGGGTAACACCAAGATACAAGGAGAAAAAAAGTAAGTTGCCTAGGATTTTATGTTGCTTGGATTCCAACCAATGCTAATGGAAGTTTCAGTCAAGAAATCAAAAGACAGACATATTGCGTTGGGTAGTTCTGTACAAGATCTCTTTAAAGTGTTGAAGTGCAAGAAAGTCACTTTGAGGACCAAAGTGTGTCTCTTATGCATGTGCAAGTTGGACATTGAATCAGGAAAACCAAAGCACAGTTGCATTTGGATTATGGTCTAACACAGAATATCTAAAGTACCATAGACTGCCAGAAGAACAAATATATGTACTCTAAGAAATTCATCCAGAGTGTTCCTTAGAAGAGGGGAAGGTTAGACTTTATGTCATGTACTTTCGACATTTTATCAAGACACACTTGTGCCTGGGTGAGGGCATCATACTTGATAGAGTCTAGGGGCATCCCCAAATACAAAGGCCCTCTTGGAAGGAGAAGGATGGCCACAGTGGCTGCAACAATTAGCTGAAAGAGAACAGCTGTGGGGATGGTGCAGGACTGGGCAGCATTTCTTTCCTGTGCGCCTGGAGGTGTTATGAGTGAGAACAGACATGAGGGCACCTGACAACGACAACATCCTTAAAGTAGAAATTAGAGGTGAAAGAACCTTCTAAACTGATGCTTGTTATTCACATTGTTTTCAAGAAAGAAGGTAAAAATAGAGTTGCTGTTGTTTGATAGTCAAATTCTAAAGTTTATATTTCTACTCCTTGTTTGTCATACTGTGGTGGCTTGTGCGTTGCTGCAATGCTACCAGTTATTTCACTGGCATTTCAAATGCCAGCAGGTTCACCCAAAGAGAATAGGTTTCAGTGGTACTTCTAATCAGTGCTCTTGGAAGCAGCCGTCGAGAAATCAAAAGGCGTGTTGCTTTAGGTAAGTTTGCTGCACAAGACCTCTTTCGAATACTGAAAAGCAAGGATGTTACTGTGAGGTGTGCCTGGTCCAAGCCATGGTATGGCATTTCCAATAGCCTCATATGTATATGAAACATGGATGTTGAATAAAGAAGCCTGGAGAAGAATCGATGCATTTGGAATGTGGTGCTGGAGAGGATTATTGAAAGTCCCGTGGATGCTAAAAGGACAAAACTGCTGTCTTGGAAGAAGCATGGCTAGAATGCTCCTTACAGGTAAGGGTGGTAAGACTTAGCTGACGTACTTTGAATAGATTGTCAGGAAAGACCAGTCCCTAGAGAAAGACAACGTGCTATTCACAGTGGAAGGGTAAATGAGGAAATCTCTCAAAGAGGTAGGTAGACACAGTGCGTGCCTGGCAACAATTGTGAGGAAGACTCAGGACCCAGCAGTGCTTTGTTCTGGGCACAGGCGAAGAAATGACTCCGTGGCACCATACAACCACGATGACAGCAACAGCAAAGCTATTTTTAAAAGTGTAGTCGTGTCTTCATATTTGGAATAGTTGTGAGGGTAGCTCATCAGGGAGATCACCTTCTGAAACACAACTAATTGTGAATTAATTCGCATTTCTTGTCTCCCAGGCTCTTTGCCCTCAAATGCATTAGCTCCTCTGTCAACTGAAGGGAGATGGTTAAGGGGCGTGTAGTACAGGGCACATCTGACCAGCTCTGATCGTTCCTCTGGCCATGGTTTTATCTCTTCCAGTGTTTCAGCTCCTGATGGAAATGATAGGGTATGACCTTGGCCTCTGGGCCTTGTAATCTTTTATTTTGCTTCTTCTGTCAGAGGATTAGCCTCCTGCTGTTATCTGATGCTCTCTTATTAGTTTGTCAGCTTTTCTCTGCGTTGGAAATATTTTATTTAAAAATCTCAACTGATTTCTCTTTCCACGTTTGACTGACTGATACACCTTCTATCAAAACCAGATCATTTGTATGTTCCTTACATTCATAGAGTGAATTCACAGCCTATTTATAATGATAGCTAATAAACATTAAAATGTCCTTTTTATGCCTCGCATTGACATAAAATTCTCAGTGCTTCACACTATCCTGACAAATCTTTATATTTTAAAGACATTTGGTTAAGATATAGTAATTTAAAACATAATTTTGATCTATTATTTGGAAAATGCTGACAGAAGCAGAAAATTAGAATCTCTTGAGCATCTCACACTATACCCCTCAGAAGAGTGCCCAAGAGACACTAACGAGCCATGTGGAAAGTCAGAAGCTTGTTGTTAAGTACCATTGAATCGGTACTGCCTCAGAACAACACTAAGGAAACAAGATAGAGTTCAGCTGACCCTTGGTCATCCTCACATTTGTTATACTTGAACCCTTATACTAGTCACATTACATATTTATTACACATACAATTCATATCATTAAAGGTCTTCCTCTTTTGAACTTACCTTGTACTTTATTGAGCATGATGTCTTTCTCTCAGGTCTGGTCCCTCCTGATGAAATGTCCAAAGCATGCCAGTCTTGCTATCCTCACTTCCCAGCAGAAATCTGACTCTTTTTTAGTTCTGTTTTTTTCTAATAGAGATTTGCTTGTTCTCCTGGTTGCCCAGGGTATATTAAATATTCTTTGACAATACCAGAATTAATATTAATCTATTCCTTTTTAATCTTCCATATTCATTTACAGACTTCACATATATCGAAATTACTATAGTTGTGTCAGGTGCAACTTAGACTCTCTTTGAGTTAGCTTCCACTTTACGAAGTCTGAGGTTCTTTTTCAGGGACTGGTCTCTTTTGATAGCATGCCAAAATGTATGTCCCTTTACACACCAAACACAGACACACGCACATACATACATATACATATATGTGTATACATATAATTAGTAATGCAAAAGGAGGTATCAAAAGAAGGAACAGAATTTATATTGCATGAGGAAGAGTCTTAATTTATTTAAACCAAATGGAGGGTGACAATTCAAAGTTTATAAAACGTACCTTTGTTACATTAAAGTAAACCAACTCTGTCTAGACATTGTATGAGAAGGTGAATCACCAAAGGCTAGATACAAAATATCAAGTAAACCCTGAAAAGGTGAAAAGGGGGTGGGGGTGTAGGGGATAAATCTGTAAAACTGTCACAAAACCAACTGTGTAAATGTAAATTTGTTTCTGTACAATTTTTTGTCCCATAGATCACACTATTAACATCATAGATGCTACCAATTAGGGCTGGACTTCTAGTGACCCGATGTCCCGCACCACCCTCATAATTCTTACTCTGCATATGCTAATTGTTGCAATCATTGTGTCAATCCATTTTTATGGAAATTTTTTTCTTTAACTCTGACCAACTTTAGGGAGGATGATGTCCTTCCCTAAGGACTGTGTTTTCCTGATAACATGCCTAAAGTCTTATCCTTATTTCTATGGAGCAAGTTGACTACACTTTATCCAACATTGTTTTCATTTTTAAAAAATATTTTTGTTGTATCTGCAAAGTAACCTCTGTGTTGAGTGTAAGCATAATACTTTGTCAAATATAAGACTCTTTTCTTCAACCATGTTTTTCTATGACCTATTTAATTAATCTGGGGTAATGATAAGCCAATATTATATATGTCATTTGAGAAAGTTTTATTAAAGTTAGAAATTAGTGCGAAATATGCCTGGAACTGGAAATGGTAATGAGGCAGGGGTTAGTCCCTAAATTAAAAGAATTCTGTTAAATGCAGAATTCTGTTCTCTTCTCTCTGTGTGTATGTTTACGTGTGAGGATAAGAGTCAAAGGCTATTCTCAAATTCATTCAAATGATCAGCATCCTAAACCAGTCAGCTCTAATTATTTCTCTAGATGAAATCCTTCATAACAACAGAATGATTGAAATTATCAAAAATGTGAAGCCAAAAATTGCTTATTTCTCAAAATTTTCAAGTGGAGAAAGACAATGTAACCCTTTCAAAAAATGGGTGTAGATGAATGTCCCTTAGTATAAGTAGTAGGCATTATTTTCATTAACTTAATTAAAAATATGGTAGCTTGTGCACCCGTTGTCTTCAGCGATCATACCAGGAAGCTGAGCAGCTCAGCCTGCCGAATTGTTAGAACAAGTTGTTCTTATGTTGAGGGAGTACTTGAATAGGCACCCACTGTCCATCTGTTTCCTTAATACTAAAAGTATAAATATATGTACACAGATCTATATCCACCTCATCATATATAAATATATTTACATCTGTATATGCCTGTACTTAGATCTCTATAACTACCCTTTGCCTCCTAGTTCTTTCCTCTATTACTTTGTACTTTCCTCTTGTCCCACTATCATGTTCAGCCTTCATTTGGGTTTCAGGAATTCCTCTTGGTTATATTGTCCTTGATCCAGCCCAGCAAATGTGGTGAAGAAAGTTGATGGTGCCCAGCTATCTAAAGATGTAGAGTCTGGGGTCCTATAGGCTGGAAGATAAACAAGGGGCCATCTAACTGTGAAACAACAAAGCCCACATTGAAGAAACACATCAGCTTGTGAGATCACAAGGTGTTGAAGGGATCAGATATCAGGCATCAAAGACCCCCCCCCAAAAAAAAAGTCATAGCATTGTGAATGAGGGGGAGTGCACAGTGGGGACCCAGGACCCATCTGTGGGAAATTGGACATCCCCTTCCAGAAGGGCCGCGGGGAGGAGACGAGCAAGTCAGGGTGCAGTATACCAATGATGAAAGTTACAATTTTCCTCTTGTTCTTGAATACTTCCTCCCCCCAGCTATTGTGAGGAAGGGAGGGGGGAAATGAGGAGCTGATACCGAGGGCTCAAGTAGAAAGCAAATGTTTTGCAAATGATGAGAGAAAATATGTACAATAGTGCTTGACACAATGGATGTATGTATGGATTGTGATAAGAGTTGTACAAGCCCCCAATAAAATGATTAAAAGTAAATAAACAAATAAATAATATGGGACCATAGTTATACACAATTCAAATAACTGCTCAAATATTTCATTTTGTGAACAATCCAATTAATATGACTTGTTTGACACCTTTGTATTTTCTTGGATACTAACAATTGATAGACCCAGTACAAACATATTGTTTTTCATTTTTTCCACTGTCTATCCTATAAATATCAAAAGTCATAGGAATAATCTAGAAGTGAGGACATCCCAATAAATAATGATTAGGTCAGGTATTTTTCTGGCCCATTGGCTGAAGTTCTGAGATAAGGAAAGGAGTGTAATAGAGCGATGTTCTCTTAGACATTCATAAAGGCCGAGCATAAATTCACAATAATTATACTTTGGGGAGCTGTAAAGAATCACTTTGGTGCCTATAAAGGTTATAGTTCTTCAGAAGTGCCACTGAAATGCCACTTTCTGTTTTGAGAATCATTTCGTCACAAAATCATCCCACACGGAAGTGCCTAATAACGTATGAAGTAATGGGCCTCCTCCTTCAGGCACACTCTTGAATGCAGTGGAAGTATAGCATTTGGAGGGTTTTCACAGAGTTGAGGGGATAGCAAAAGAAATACATTTGAAGGTGGATGATCTACAAGTGATTTAATTTATAAGCCATCTTATTGTTTTAACCGAGATGGTGAAAAAATATGTTTATACTTTTCTTTGTAGCATATTTTGATAATCTCAAAAGAAATATCAATGTTGGAAACTGTCTTCAGGGAATTTACCATGTACTTAAAAAGGTTAAGATCCATAAGACTTAAAAATGCAAGTTACTTTCAAATTAAGGATGTCCCCTAACTTTTAATCAGAGAGCTAATACTCAATATTCAATCTTCCCTAACTCTTAATGAAATATCACAGGTTTTTTTCCTGGGTACCATAGCACCTGTTAAAATACTCAGCTTCTTCGTCTTCACAGAAGTGGGAGTATCTATCTGTTCCAGTTGCAGCCACTGAGATGCAAGAAGCCTTCCCTGATGGGTGTCCAATGAAGTCATCATTTTAATCACGGAAAGGAATAAATACACCTGTTGACACCTTTTGTTATTTGCTTTTTTACCCTTTTTGTACCTGAGATATGATGACAACACTTGAAAATTAAATGAAAATCCTCTCCCCAGGAGAAAAGCTAGAGGCCAAGTATCAGAAAGGGGAAATAAAAGTCATTTTCTATTACAAACGATAGAAAATACCATATAGTTTTAGAATACCTACCTCTGGACATCTTAAAATGTGAAGAAAATAGCAGTTATGCTAGTCTGGGTAGACTAGAGAAAAAAAGTTCATTAACACTTATATGTGTATAAGAAATGGCTTTATAAACAAGAGCAGTTGAATATTGAGGAAGCATTCCAGCCCAGTCCAGATCAAGTCCATAAGTCCGATGTTAGCCCATATGTCTGATACCCATCTATAAAGTCCTTTTCAGACTCACGAAACACATACAGTGGTACCAAATGCAGGAAGATCACAGTGGGTAGAAAATCTTGTGGATCCAGTGGGGATATAAAAATCTCAGAACTGGTGTGGGTCTCCATGTGGCTCTTCCAACTCTAGGACTCTGGCTGCCATCAGCAAAGCTCTGTGTGGCTTGTCAGTAGAGAGTCTCTCAGAGAGTGAGCATGTGCTCCATCTCCAATGAACTATTTATCTCCTTAGCACCTCCAAATCAGGTCATTAAGCTGTGACCTGTTGGATAGGCTAAACTCCACCCCTTCACTTCTTTGTCTCAAATTGACAACAGATTATGTAACTATCACAATAGCCTAGTTGGGTAAGCCTCAGGCAATTGAATGCAATTCTATCTGATAAATATATTCTTAGAACTACTGCATAGGCTATACTTTATAAATAATACTTTGTTCTTACACTTTCTAGCTCCTTTTTCTGAGCATTGTCTTATGCATTACAATAACCAATCTTATAGGGGTAAGTGAAGTTATCTGTATTTTCCAGCTGTGAGTATATAATTTGGGACCCATGGACTTATTGTACTATATTATCCCATTCAATCAATATTAATAATATTAGAAAATATCTTAATGTATATTACCTTAATTAATGTTATCTTCTCTAAAGCAATTTTTAAAAAGACTTTTAACTCATATGACCCTTACAATTTTATATTGAAATGTCTTTTCAATCCTACAAAGGAAGTAAAATAATTATTGTGGGTGTTTTGTTTTTGATTTTACATTTTAAAGCTGTGGAAGTAGAAATTAGACAGTGATGCATCTGCTTCAAGCAAAAAGGAAGGAGAACATATTTGGGTCACCAGATTCAAACACTAGGACTCTCATGGATGTAATTCTACGAATACTCTGACTTCCTTTTTCTCTTTTTTCCTGGGTTTGGCAGCACTCCCACTGTACCTATAAAGAATTCATGTAGGGATTTGGATTAGTGTTATGGATATCAAATAACCTGTTACTTCTGTTAGTAGTTCTTCTAGAATCATATATAATGATTGACGTTGGGGATTTCTAGTAGATTGAAGTTCCTGACAGTCCTGTATCCCTAAACTGTTGAAATGTGGTCATTTCCATCTGTGTCTATCTGGCTGAAGACTGGAAAATTATAGGGCTGACAAACTATCGAGAGTACTGAGGACTGCGCAAAACACAAACAAATCTGTTTTGAAAGAAGCCCCGCAGGGAATCTTCCTTAGAGGCAAGGATAGCAAATCTTCTCAAATACTTTGGACAGAAGATACTAGTAGAAACCAGTCCTTGTCAAAGGACTCTGTGCTTGGTAAAGGAAAGGAGCAGCTAAAAGGAGGACGGCTCTGGGAAAGATAGACTGAGACAGTAGGTGCAACAATGGGTTCAAGTTTAAGAAACATGTGAGGACTTCCATCTGCAGCACATAGAGTAGCTATGAGTTGGAACCAACTACAGACTCCTCAGTACAGGACACCTGGCATCTCTGACCGCTAAATGCTGAGGGACAGTCAGATACTCAGTTTGTAAGCAGAATCATGAAGCCTGAACGGGGCTAGCAAAATGTAGTAGTAAAGATCCCAGGGGAAACCTGAGTGGCCAGAATTACCGAGTTAGTTTTGGTTCGAGCTTCTCTTCTAATCTCCAGTTGGACAAGTGTTGGGTATCTTTGTGAACACAAGTCAGGTTATCTCATTTATGTCCGGAACCCCTCAAGGTGACTCCGAGATGAGCTGCTGGTCTAACTCACGTTTTTTTCATGTGGCCATGTGTGTTCAGTGGATCTGCACAATAAAATACATCCCCCTGTGCAGCTGATCACCCCTGTACACCCTATGGAGGACCATTGTTGAGTAACCTGGGAAGCTTTATCCTTCCAACCTACTGAGTTCTTTCTTAAAGGTTGTGTCAACAAACAAAAGTGGCTATATGATCTGTAATATAGGAAAATATAGGACATTGGAGATGATCATTGCTAGATTTACTCTGCAAGACTGGCTTTAGAATGCTTCATTTTTCTTTTTTTTTTTAGCTTTAATGTTGTGCTATTCTTATTCAGGTATCATTGAGTAAATTATGTATATTATTTTAAAATATAAGATTAAATAAATGTTACTTAAAACACTCAAGGATTATGAGTTATCATAAATGTGTCAGGAAAGTCAATTTCATGTATTTTTAGAATAATTTTTAAAGCAAGCACAAATTTAAATTAAGACACAAAATTTATAAGGAATGAAAGCATATGTTGGTCATTGCTTTCAGGCTTTTTAATTTTGTTTTGTTTTGTTTTACTTGAAAAAAAAAAGATCTTTCTGTTGTTTCTCAGTGGGTACCAAAAACATCTGGAATCAATTACATTTATTTGTGTTCTTTTCTGAGTAAAACAGCTTTACTGAATTTTTTTTAATTAAGGAAAGATAAAACTGACTTTAGACTTACACACCAGGTTTTAACCCAGAACCAAAATGTCAGGGGTGATTCCAAATGAAGTGAGAATATTATACTGATGGACTCTTTATTCAGGTACAGTCAGTAAAGCAAAAAACACAATCAGTTCTGAGTTATGAAGTAGCACTGCACTGTCAGATTTCCAGGGCTGTAATCTTTACAGAAGCTGACTGACACCTGTTTCTCTCAGGAAATAACTAGTGGATTTGAACTATCAACCTTTTGCTTAGCAGTGGAGTCTTCAACCACCAAATTTCTAATAGGTAACATTTTCTAGTTGTGCTATTAAACGGTTCTCATGACAAAGAAGATATACAACGTTTTCCCAAGGGAAAAAAAGTCAAAATTTAGTCAATTTTCCGTTGCAAGAGAATATAATTCTTTTGGGGTTGATTTCTTTTATTGGCTCCTTTTTGTAAATTTTATATTTATATGCATATGTATATGATCAGACTTCTTTATGTAAAAGGCACCAGTAAAACAACAAAAAATACATAAGGTATTGCTAATTTTCTTTTAATATATTTTAGATGTTTATGATATAAAAAACATTTTTATAAAACACTATATATCTCATTGGTCTATATTCAACTATACTATGATTCTTTACTCTGGTATTTAATTAAAATTCAGAACATGCTGACATTGTACTATGCATTTATTTTGAAATGGTCTCACTAATGATTTGTTTGAGTTTTTAATATTGAAGTTCCTCAAGGGGAAAATATAATCCTGGATTAAATGTATGGGTTTGGATGAAGAAACGAATATTCACATCCTAGCTCTGACATTCCAAAGCTTTCTCTCCCTGAAATCTCTTCTAATTTTAAAAATGAGAGCTTAAGTGGTAGCCAATTCAAAGAGTAAATCTAGAAATTAAAGAGATAAAGTCTTAACACAATTCCTGGCAAATACTCTACAAAACATAGCTGAAATAATTTTCCATTTAAAAATATTTTGTTGGAAAATCATATGACATAAATCCCCATCTCAAAATGCTAGTTGTGTAACCACTATGAAATGAATGTTTATTGCTACAATTTTCCTGTCACTATAGATTTTCCATATATGCCACTGTCTATTTTTATATTTTCTCTTATTTTTAATTGGCTAGCCCTCCTTATGCCTCTTCTAATCATACTGCTTAAGAATCACAATGTTAAAATAATGTTTCCATTGCTAATGACTCAAGATCTCTCATGTTGCCGGATGAACGTATTACCTCACATTGTTCCATTTACACTTCCAGGTATATTCCACAGGATCCTACTCATGTCAAAACCAGTGAAGGGCTCTGCAGCAATTTATTCTGGATTTTCATAGATTCTCTTTATCATACTAAAAACTTCTTTCACAATTTAATTTCTTTTCAGCGTGAGCATGGCATTTCTTTTCTATTTATTTACATTTTCCAGAAGAATTTGCAGGATTTAAAAATGAGCCTTTCTTATGTTTATTATTCTATTCACGTATTTATTTTGATATTAGTAATTTCGAAAATGAGTGAAAGATAAGACTTTCTGCTCAGCTGGGAATGCTGTGTCTGAATGGGCTCCGTGGCAGTGAGTAGCGAGAAGAGCCCATTCTGGTGGTGCTTTGGTTAAAGTGGTTGGCAGGGAGCAGACAAGTCTGTGATCCTAACCTACCAGCTTCTCTGCAGGAGAAAACTTGTGGTCCACTGCAGTAAAGAATACAGGATTGTCAGTACGGGGTCACAATCATTATAGCTACGGGTTTGGGTTTGGTTTCCCTTCTACAATATTGTGATTGTGAGATGTTCATGCCAACATGACTGGGCCAGGATCCTCAGAACTTTGGACCTTACATCGTGTTAACAATTCTGGGAAGAATAACCACCTTTTCCTATGTCACAGGCTGATGGCGTCTCCTTGGGTGTGCGGCCCATAGGAGGCGCTGTGAAGAACCCTCCATCTCATCCTCTTCTTCCTGTTGGTCTGGATCTTGCGCCTGGTTTCTCTGAATGTAGTCCAAACTCTCTGTCATGGCAGCTAGCAGTAGCGTGCCAGAACATCTGATCTGTCCTTTATTGTCTTTCATGCTAGGTTTTTTATATTGAAGTCAATTTTTTTCAGGGATTTTATTTATTTATTTAATTTTTTTTTTAGTTGTCATCGACGGTTAATTTTTCTGCATCCTTTGATCTATTTTGGTCTATTATAGTATTTGGTATAAGGTGTAGGCAACATGTTGTTGGGGCATATGCTACTCTCTGTCCCTTGTTTCATTGATCTCTCATGTCATTAGTTTTACTCGTGGTATCATTACTGTCATTTTGTTGTGTTTTGTACATGTGGTTTTAGTATGGGCCTTGTTTGACCTCTATTTCAGTGTTGTCTGGGGTATCACTTTTATCGTATTGTTTCTGGAGGCCAGTATCTTGAATCTTGAATGATGCTCTCAGGTTTGTCTGCTACTGTTGTTGAACCTCTATGCATATTGGTCCTATTCGTATTTTATGCAATGATAGTTTTGTTTTTACAAATTCCTTTTTTTTCCCTTCTCTGTAAATATTTTTATTTCTTCCTCATGTTTAATGGAAATTTTTGTGGTGTTAAGGCACTCGGCTAGCATATTTTATGAATCCCACTCCATTGTCTTCTTGCCTGCAGTTTCTGCAGAAGAGTCTGTTTATTCTTATTAACTTCATAGATGGCTGCTTATTTTTTTCTTGCTTGTCTCTGGATAGAGGAGGTCTATCCTCTATCTGGTGGCACAGAGGTTCTACTTGTGCTGCTAAAACCGCAAGTCCCTCATTCCAAAACCAGTAGCCACTCAGAGGAGAAAGATGCGTCCTTCTCTTCCTGTACAGAAATATATCCTTGGAAATTCACAGGGGCAGCTCTGCTGTTTCCTATTGGTATACTGTGAGTCAGCATTGACTCCATGGCAGTCTATTTATAGGACTTTTTTTGGAGTATCAGGATTGACCTTGATATTGGAGAGTTCAGCTATGGTATGTCTCAATGTTTTTCTTTTTGGTTCTATCCTCTTGGTGAGTCTATCAACTCCTTGAATAATTTTCAGTTATCTCCTCCATCTATTGTAGGTACGTAAACACCATTCTGCAAAAAATTTTTCTGATGATCCCAGGGCCTCTTCTTCAGCGTCGTTATCCATTGAGGTAGGGTGTGGTTCAGTTGTTTGTGTTTTATTTTCTTGATATTTTGTGTGTGTACTGCAGCAGTTGTGATGATTAGAATACTGGGTAATGTAAGTGTAGTTGATTCTATTAAGTGGTGTAGTAGAGAATTAATAGGAACCAGATAAGAAAATGGGAGAATGGAGAGAAAGGGGAAAAGGACAGAGAAAGAATTTCCTAACGAAGATCAAAAGAATTAAAATTACCGATGTAATCGTATGTTAAGAAGCCTGGTTAATAAAAGGTATAGTAAATGTGATTCAAGAAGAAAAGAAGAGAGAGTACAATGTGATGGTGGGAGGGAAACAAGAGTGATAACCAAACAAACATGCCAGAGTCACTCAGGTGCTACATGGGTAATGAGCAAGAGCCAGGCAGGAATCAGGTGAGAGGGGAGGAACCCAGAGGTGGATGCCAGGTAAGAACCCTGTGAGTATGAGGCAGGAGGGAGCCTTGTGAGAGAGGGACAACATCTTGCATGTAGATGTCAGGAGGGAGATCAAGGTTTGGGAGCTGGGCTGGTGGAAGTCAAGGCAAACTGGAATGGTGGGGTTTGGCCAAGCCAAACCAAGCCTGGTAGATGCAGGAGCCAAACGAAGCCTAGTGGGGCAGGCAGGGGAGCCAACATAGTTGGGGTAGTTAGAGAAGCATAGCCTAATCCAGTGGGGGAGCTGAGTTAAATTGGGTATGGCAGGCAGGGAAAAGGAGCCAGATCAATCTGAGCCAGGAGGGACAATCTGGGAAGCCAAGCCAGGTTTATCTAACCTGGGCAGAGTGGCAGGGAAGTTCAGCTGTGGGGACAAGACCTGTGGCTAGAAGGGAGGGAGCAAGATGAGAAGCAAATGAGCAACCAGGCCTCTTAGTGACAATGGTGGGGGAGGGGGAGGAACTGGAACTGAGTGGGCTCCCAGCAGGAATTTGCACAGGAGCTTCCAATAACAGGCAGCAGAGCCTGCCAGTTTCCACGTTATAGGCAGCCACCTACTGCGCTTTCCTTTGCTCATTTGCAGAGTCTGAACTACAATGACTTGATTTGTTTTGCTTGGAAGTTATTGTTTCTGTTCTTAGGGAGCTTAAGTTTACCTCCTGTGTTAGACTAGAGAGAAACAAATCCAGTGACACTCATATATAAAGGGGTACCCCTCAAAAGTGGAATTTATTTCAAAGCTAATTATTTATTTTTATAAAGCAACTTATCCCCTTCAAAGTACTCTCCATTACACTGAATGCATCTATCAAATCTGATTCCATTCTTGGAAACATGTTTCAAACTCATCTGTTTGGATGGCTGACAGCACTTCCCCTTTTTTTTTTTCTTTAGCTACTCTAAATCATCAAATCACTGTCCTTCCATGACCCTCATCTTTCAAGAAACAAAAAGAAATCGCATAGAGCAAGGTCAGATGAGTAAGGTGCATGGGACAGGAGAGGCATGCTGGGTTTTTTTTTTTATCATTTTATTGGGGCTCATACAACTCATCACAATCCACATATACATCAATTGTGTAAAGCACACTTATATATTCATTGCCCTCATCATTCTCAAAACTCTGGCTTTCTGCTTGGGCTCCTGGAATCATCTCCTTATTTTTCTGCCCCCCCCTCCCTCATGAACCCTTGATAATTTATAAATTATTATTTTATCATATATATATATTTTAATCAATTTATTGGGGCTCATACAATTCATCACAATACATAGATCAATTGTATAAAACACATCTATACATTTGTTGCATGCTGTTTATTGCCAAAAACTAGCACATTGAGATGGTTGCATGAATAGGTACATTGTTGTGGTGGCAAAACCAGTCCCCCATCTACCACAAATTCCCCATATTTTTTGCTGCACACTGTTACACAATCTTTTCAGAACCTCTAAATAGAAAGCTTGATTAACAGTCCTTTGGAATGAACTCCAAAGGCACTTGATGAGCTTTTGGGGGACAAGGTGACAATGAGGTCTTTCACTGGCTTAACTGATGTTTGATGTTGGGGTCTTAAGAATAGCACCATGTCTAGTCATAAGTAATAACCTTGGAAAAATGTCTGGGTCACTATGGAGCTGTTCTTTCTAAACACAGCGTGTTTCCACTCGATTCTCCTTTTCCTGGTCAGTCAGAGCCCAAGGCACACATTTTATGTTACCCTTCTTATTCCCAAATATTCCATGACAATTCACTAAACCCAGCTCCAAGATAGTCCAGATAACTTGCCCATATATTCAAAGGTCTGTCATTGCTCTTTGAGCACAAGTGCACGTATTTTATTGACATTGTCATCCATTTGAGAAGTTGACACACATCCAGAATGAGGTTTATCATCAATTGATATTTCTTTTTTTTCTCTTTGAAACAAGAGAACCACACATACACTTGAGTCTTTCCCATAGTACTGTCTTTGTAAGCTGTGTCCAACAACACAACAGTTTCTGCAGCATTGTTCCCAACCAGGAAACAACATTTCACAGCCATACGTTGTTTTCTTAAATTAGCCATCACAAAAAAATGATGTTCAAATGAAACCACTTTTACGAAAAAATTCAGTGATCAAGGGAATCTTTCCACGAGATGTCGCTGACTACACTAACTCCCTTGATGCTTGCCTAGTGGGAAAAATGCAAACTACAAAAGCTGCACACAGCAGAGCTTTTTCCCAGTTTTTTGTTTGTTCGTTTTGTGTGTTTATCCACTTGTATGTGTAAGAGAGAGCATTATATCAAGGTGTAATTAATCATCAAGCAAACATCCCAGCCCAGTCCACATCAAGTCCATACATCCTATACCAGTCCCTGAGCTCCTCTTAAGACTCACGCAGCAACATGCAATGCTGCAGAATGAAGGAAGATCACAGGCCAGTGGATGAAAAGTCTTTGGCATCCAATGGTGGTGAAGCATCACAGGACTCTGGAAGGTCTCAGAGTGGCTCACTAACAGGAAGGTAAAAGCAGAGAGAGGAGAGGTTCCGGGACCTTCCTTATGAGAAGGTCAGGCCCACAAGGAGGCACCATCAGGTTGTGACTTGATTGACAGGCTAGACTCCCTCCCTATACTTTATGTCTTCAAGTTGACAGGAAATTAGGTAACTACCACACCCTCTAACAAACTTTTACTTGGTCTATGTTGAGGAGCTCTTTCTGTCCTTGCTAGTTGTCAATTATCTTCCTTGAAGTATTGTAGCCTGTAGATTTTTTTTCAGCAATAGAAACCCTCATATTTCGCCAGCTGAGCACCTGTTTGTTTTGAACTATTGATCTTGTGATTAGCAACCCAATATGTAACCCACCTATGTCATCAGGACACCCCAAAGGGTGCATTGCTCTGTTAATTTAAAACAAATAGACTTTACAATAAAAGCATGACTAGAGACACACAGAATATATACATTATAATAATAAGATTTCAGATGGGAAATTATAATAAGGATATATTTAAATTGACCTCTTAGCATCAAGTATACAAACAAAAATGAATAAAAATAGCATTGGCAATATTTACACAATATCAATATAAAATAAGCAACAAATTTTCAGATAATTTAAAATTATATGTTTCATGAAGACTTTACTCATTTTAATGCCACTGAATTAAAACTTAATATTAGAATACATGAAAATATTTTATGTTTGGGGGGAATACCTAATCATAGAATAATTGAGTCTACACCATTTAAAACATCATAATAAAAAATTCTAAATATATAAACTTTAACCTTAGTAAAAATACTTTTTGTAAAAATATGTGACAAATTAAATGGCATTTAGAGAAAAATATGTGTTTTTAAATGCTTATGCAAAAAAGGGCTGCTAACTAATCAACTATGTATCACACTTAGGTTCCTAGAAAATATTAATGCTAAAAACTTAAAGACATAAGGGAAATCATCATAAAAAGTTTAATAAACTAGAAAAACAATGAAGTATGAATCAGAGATTCATGAGGGGCAATTCAAAACTCCAAGGAATGAGGCAAAATAAAATCAAGTTACATTTGGGGAGCAGGAGCCAGGAGGAGCTGAAATCAAAGAATTCAAGAAGGAAGGTGTTTTGAAAGTGGTAGTGTTAGCAGTTGTACAGTATTTCTTGACAGGATTGAACTATGGATTGATATATATCTGTATTAGCTCCCAAAAAAACGCTTTTGAAAAAAAATCATGGAAAAATGGAATTGCAAGATAATTGTAGGGGCAGCGAATCATTTAATACGACTCGTCTTAGCGCATCTAACTCCTCCACCCACATCTTTTTTCTGCATGGGCCCGCTAAAAACGGGGAGAGATACTGATAGGATGTACGTGTGAGTAATCTTGAACAGTATTTCCTGGAAGATCAGCCTGCTGTGTAAAAAATGAATCCTCTGAAAAGCAGAAGAATGCATCTCATTGCCAGCAAGATCCAGGAGTGGAGCACGCCTTCTGGACCCAAGATACCTATGCATTCACCTTCTTGGATCCAGAAAACAGCTCTCATGTCAGTTCAGAGGAATAGTAGCAGAGGCAGGAACCAACACATAGAACAGAACGGTAGACTTCCCAACCCACAGGGGCAGCAAAAGTGTGTGCTTTTGTGTGGGAGGCTGGCTTGTAGAGTAGGGTATCTCTGGGTACTTCATTCAGGGAACTGGGTTTGCTGACCTACAGTACTTGAGCTAAATGCCTTTAGGTTGGGCGTTTATTAGCACACTGGAAAGAACTGATAGAAACTCTAAACTGAGCATTTTTAATTTGCATTACAACCTGTCAGCTTCCTTAATAAACCTTTTAGTCATCAAGGGAAGAAAGAATCTTTGTTAAAACTAAAGAATATACAAAATTTAAAATATATACATTTCAATAAATAAAATATATTTAAAATAAGTATCTAGATTGAGTATTCAAAATATAAAATAGAAGTATTTGTAGTTTCAATGGTAGCATTCTCATTTTCCAAACTATAAAATACAGAAAACATGTTAATGTTCAGTTGCTGTCACGTGGGGTCCTACATATAACACCTTCTGTACAATAGAAGGAAACCCTGCCGAGTCCTGGGCATCCTAACAACCTTTCTTAGGGTTCAGCCCATTGATGCGGCTACTGTGTAGAACCATCTCAATGAAGTTCTTCTTTGGCACTGTCTCTTTACTTTACCCAGCATGATTTCTTTCTCCAGAGACTGGTCTCTCCTGACATGTCCAACAGAGTCTAGCTCTTGGCGTCTCCATCTGTGTAGTGTTGAACTACTCCATAGCATTGTCAAATATCTGGAAACAGATGGATCTTTGCGATCACACTGCAGGTTCTTCTAAGCTAACGGTTCTTGGGAACTCACAGGGCAGTTCTCCCAGATCCTATAGGATCTCTATGACTCAGCTTCAAGTCGATGACAGATTGCTATGCTATGGGTTAAAAATACCTTCTTCACTAACAGAGGCAGTTATCAGTGCCTTTACAACTAATAAGCCTTGATAGTTCATTTAGAAAACTCATCCTGACAATATATCTCTACGCCCACACTCTGAAGATCCCTGGTGGTGTTGTGGTTATGCATTTGACTGCTGTCAGCATGGTTGGCAGTTCGAAACCACCAGCAGCTCTGAGGGGGTTAAACTGGGCTTTCAACTCCAGTAAACAATTACAGTCTCCAAAACTCACAGAGAGTCTCTATGAGACAGCATTGACTCAATGACAGTGAGTTTGGCTTTGGTTTGGAGGAGCACTCTCAGTACCAGGCATCTTAGCCTGAATTCTCCAAAGGTGTGTGTGTGGTGGTGGTGGTGGTGGTGGGGGGGCTTACATATATATGCTCAATAACTTGGTTAGATATCCTACATTAAATACTCCAATTGCATCAATTACCATGTTGTTATTAGTTATCCTCCATTGATTCTAGCTCTTGACATCTACATGTGTGTACAGTAGAGTTAGTCAATAGATCCTGAATATTTGGACGACTTCCTCAATCAAGTTACTTAAACCTACAGGTCATGCGGGAGCCCAATCATATATCTTTATCATTGATATAGATCAGATATCTATCTCTATATCTATATCTTTATTTTTCTGTAAAGTATTAAAAGTAAAAAGATACTTGGATTAAGAGGAGAAGAAAGAAAAACCGATGAAAGAATGTAGTGATAAAGATAACTGCTGAAAGTTTTTACTGGAAAAGGAAACAGAATGGGAAAGATCAACAGGTCTATGGAGTGATGGCTGATATTTTATTTTAAAATGGAGACTAGCAAATAATATATTAATGTGACTTCTAAGTGAACCTATTGAATGGGAGAGTATGATGATTGAGGTGATAGAGAAAATGAATTTAGGAATGAAGTTTTGAGAAGCAGGGACAAAGTGTAACAAAATGAAAAGGTGGAGCCTTGATCAACCTATTGCCATTTTACCTCTTAAAGTATAACAAAGTCCAGAGAATGTGAAAAGAGATACAGATGAACTGTGGAGTAGAAATAAGTTGAAATAGATTCTTTCCGAGGAGAAATTTGGAACCCCCTTTATAAGGTACCTCCTTTATTTGGTACATCCTTTATAAGGAGGTGCCAAGAAATCTAAAGTGAGTAATGACTACTAATAAAAAGACTTGGACAGGGGAATAGAGAATAGTTCTCTATGGAGCAAATCAATGGATTATACCTGTGGATAAGGAGCCCTTCAAGTGTTGATTACCTAGAAGCTGCTAAACAAAAGGCTCAAGGTTTGAACCCACTGCTGGAGAAGAGAGCTGATGGTCTCTCCCACAAAGATTGCAGCCTAGGAAATCCTAAGGGTCATGTTTTTCTGTGCTATAGGGTTGCTATGAGTGAGAATAGACTGGAGGCAAACAGCAGCAACCTGTAGGAATAATATAATTTGGGGATGGAATTTTTCACTGTTATATTAAGTCAATCACTGTGGTATGCCTTTCAAACCAATTGTGAACGTAATCCCATTTGGGAATAGAGTTTGCCATTGTCATGTTAGGGAGATCATTGAGGTAGGATGTGTTAGGCACAGAAGCAATGCAACACCGTTGTGGGGAGATCTATGCCATGCCTCATGCAGATCTCCAAGGAACTTAAAAACAGTGTGCTCTGAATTTGGACTTATAGCATTTAATAGTGTGAGAAAATAAATGTTGGTTTGTTAAGGTAGCCCATTTGTGTTATTTCTGCTATAGCAGTTGTGATAGGTAGCTTTATTGTGCCAACCTGGTCAACAAACACATGTGGGATTAATAAGGTTGCAGTTTAATTGAAGGGCAGAGATAAATGACTTGGCAAGCCTCACCTTTCTGTCTCTTGCTCTCTGATGATTAGACCAGTGTTTGGCTGCCTTAGCTAGTTCTCTGCTTCAATTTGTGAGCTACACTACCTGGGGACACCCAACCTTTGGACCGTGTTGCTATAGTTGAGGTTCCTTCGAGACCTGCTTTGCCAGACTACTGATGGGGATTGTCAGACCCTGTCATCTGGCTGACTGTTGGCGACCAGCCCTGCTGTTTGCTGCCTGTGGCTGGAATACTTCTATTGCTCTACAGAAGACTCAGCTGTTTGCTTCCTTGACTTGGACTCAGCAGCCCTTGTGAGTTGAAGGACAGCCAGCATATTAACTGTCTCATGGAAGTGAGTTGAACTGAGCCCTCTGTACTGCTCTCTAGACTAATTAACTGTTTATTTCTTCGTGTTGTATCTATCTAGCTATAATCTATCTAATATCATAAGTGTCCTGGTTTCATTTCTCTAGAGAACCCTGCCTAACACATTAGTACTGCCTGATATAGTAGTCATTGCCTTGAAATCATGTTTTAGGATAGTTACATACATATATTGTCCAAACTTATTTGACATTTAGGCTATATATTGTTGTTTGTTTCACAGAAATATTATAATTCTGCATTTTTCCATACTTCCTCCAAATGTCAGGTTTTACACACACACACACACACACACACACAAACACACACACATTTTAGTTAATTTCAAATACCTGGGTTGCTCCTCATTTATCAAGAGAAGTGCAATGCTGGGGTAATGTATCTCTACCCTTTGTAAATAAGAGACACTTTCAAACTTTGATCAGGAAATAATAATTATTATTTCCAGATACCATGTTTCCAGGTTAAATTACGTAACTCTCAAATGTTTGAAGAAACCCGTTAAGCCCAATGATTATGACTGGAGTTATAGTTACCCACTGCTATTAGGGAAACGGTTGAGCAAATTCCTCACAGCAGTGTTTACACAGTTTTAAACTGCGTTGAGTTTGTCATTCTGAGGACTGAATATTCTGTTAACTGAGAAACACATGTGTATGTATATAGATATACTATCAATCATCTGAGGTGTGAAGACAAAGGGGTGTGAAGAATTTGAAAGTCCACAACAATTTAGAAAACAATAAGCCCTTAATCTAAAGCACATGGTTTCCTCCACCACATGTAAAACATTAAACAAGGCGAAAGGGAGAGAAAGAGAATAGGATATTAGAGTTTGCATTGCAAAGGGGAAAAAGGTATGTGTTTTGTTTCAAGGATATTTTAAGTGAAAATAAAATTGTTCTTAGGATAAATTTCTAATTGTGAATTGTCTTTATTTCTAGAAGATTTGGATGTCTGTGTATTAAACACATTGTAAAGCATTCATGTTTATGCACACAAATCACTGATCAGTTTCAGCTGGTGGACTCCATAAATTACAGAAAGATCTTTGGTACATCATGTATTTTAATAGGCCAGATGTTCAATAATCATACTTTTTCAATAAGCAACATTTGCTTTAGTTTTATAAGTCAACAGTCATCCCTCTAGCAGTAAAAACATCCCAAAAGAGTTTCTTGTATTTCCTCCAATCACTAGATATGTAGCAGACAACCTTCTGAAAGGGGTCCTAATGATTCTATATTCTATCTATTCCCTTCACCCCGAGTACGGACTGGACTTAGTGACTGTAATATTATACATTTATTTTAAATCAAATTTATTGCCTAAATATCTGTATGCATCTCATGTTTCACTAAAAATTTGTTATAATTTTTAACAATATAGTCATAAGTAAGAAGGAACAAAAATTTGAACATGAATAGAGCCAGGAATACAATGTTCTAATTTTTGTGGTATTTTTATTCACACAATTTCAGCAAAATAGCTTGAGAAATGTTTACAAGAGGGATTGTTATTGGGTGCTGAGTCCGTTTTAATCACAGCCCTATGCGTGGCTGAAAGAAACCCTGCCTGTCCTGTGCCATCTTCACAATTGTTATGTTTGAAAGAATTGTGGCCAGTGTGTCAGTCCATCACCTTGAGGATCTTCCTATTTTTCATAACCTTTCAGCTCTACTAAGGACCCTAATCTGGGTTGTATAGAGGTTGCAAAGTCATGTGAATCCAAGTTCATTGGAAATCTGTCAGGACACAGAGACTCCAAGGGTTGGGAAAGTCCACATATGGATGCCATGTAGAGGCACAGAATCCCAGCAAGGCTGAAGGTGAAGAGCAAGAGAGATGAGAAGTTTCCAGTTCGTCTCTTATAAAAAAAGACCACATCCCAACAAGGCATCACCAGACTAACACCTGCTTTACAGGCTGGACTCAACTGCTATACATTCACACAAGGTCAAGTTGACCTAAAATCTAGCTGCCACAGTCCCTCCCTTGTCAACTTTACACCTGCACACAACCCTTTAACCATATGCAAGCTCTAAACAAAGACAATAATAAAATCGTGTTTGTGCCTAATAGGATACAACTAAAACACCTATAATAAAAAAAATACCACAACCTTTTCATCTTCACTTTTCACTATTAATTGAAGTTCTTACAGTATATGTCTATTACTTATCTGTTATAAACATTAATAAAGTTGGGAGAAAAGCAAATGACCAATAACTTGTGCTTAAATCTCCTTTAAGATGAGCAACATTTATGGAAAACTCACTATAATATTTCACACACTTTGCATAAACAAAGATGATGAAACGGGTTAAAAATTTTATGGATCGTTTGATGTCAAAAGGAAAAAATGGATGTGAAAAAATGATCCTTTATGAACCTTTGCATTCTCTGACAGGAAATCAAAAAACTCCATAGTTCCTGGCAACAATTACCGAACCATTTGATCTAAGGTTCTATAGAAAAATCTCTATCAAAAGGGGTGCAATGAAGAACAGATATCCAAGTTCTTTTTGGATCTATGTGGATAGGATGTAATTGACAAGAACCGCTGAACGGATCAGAGAAGTCTGCGCGTGAGTGAGTTTATCGTATCGGGATAGGTAGACGCCAAAGAGGAGGAGAATTGTTACAAAACACAAAGGCTATCGTCAAAATCACTGAGCGGTAGAAATAGCAACTCTTGATTTCGTGTGTCTTTTGCTGTGTGTATTTTCAACAAAGCATTAAAACTGCTGGTAAAGCTAAAAGGAGAGAAAAGTGAAATAAATTTACACGCTGTTTTCATGCTTCCTAAATACCTTCATCCATGTTACTAGAACACAGATTCTAACTTCACTGAGCCAGCTCTCAAGAGGAAAATATTAATCAGGTGATCCTAGACCTCTTTGCAAATTTGACTTCAAATTTGTAAATGTATCACTTATGTTTCACTTGGCTGTCTTCTAGAATAATGATCCAGCGGGGTTGGTAAATAACAGCACTGCCAAGAAAACACTTGACACTGGATAATACAGATGTCTCTTGGTCTTATGCTATTTCTGCCAAGAAATATTCTGAACTGTAGAAATATTTTCTCCATCGAAATCCTGAGTCATTTCCTGAAAAATAAAAAATTAATTCCTTTTTAAGAGAACTTGCTATTTATTCAATTTATTTAAATGGTTATTGAGTGATGGCCGCAAGTCAGTCTCTGTAACTTGTATCAAAAATTTTCCAGTCTCTTTGACTTATATCAAAATTTTTCCATCCTTTCTTTCAGGAAGTCTTAAGATTTTCTCTGGAAGAAAATTTATATAAAAAGAAAATCTTAATTACTTGGAAGAATTGAGTAGGATTAAAAATCTATTGTAAAATTCCATATAAGGCTAAAGCAAATAATACATTTCTACAGCTGATAAATTAAAACAAAATGTTTGGATGGGGTGAAATTTGAATTGTGCCTTGATAAAGGAGCAAAACTTGCAAAAGTTTCCTTTATTTATTTTTGCATTCCTCAATTTATTTTAAAATCTACTCAATTTAATAAAGTTTTAATGATTACATTTTAGGTACAAGCAATTTTTGAAAAATTATTTTGTAATATCCCAAAGAGACTAAAACTGGTGCATTTCTCATTTTTAATTTTCATTAAAGATAAGAATTTATACTCAACAAGGTAATTTTGAAGCTCAATTAGTTGTAAGAGACACATCGATTGGATTAATTCCAAATACGAGGTGTTCCTCCCCCATAGTGGATTTTTTCAAAGTTATGTATTTAATTTAATTTTTTATATATTTATAGACAATAATAGAGAAACCTATGTATATATATTAAATATTAAGGTAGCAGATGAACTCTACCATCTACTCTGCTTAAGTACTCCCTCATTGCAAGAATACTTGTTCTAATAACTTGGCATTCTGTGGTGTTCACCTTCCCAACACAATTGCTGAAGACAAAATGAGTGCGTAACAAATGTGGTGAAGAAAGCTGATGGTGCCCGGCTATCAAAAGATATAGCATCTGGGGACGTAAAGGCTTGAAGATAAACAAGTAGCCATCTAGCTGAGAATCAACAAAGTCTACATGGAAGAAGCACACCAGTCTGTGTGAACATGAGGTGTTGATGGGATCAGGTATCCGGCATCAAAGACCCAGAACAAAAAATAATATCAGTGTGAGTGAAAGGGAGTGTGGAGTGGAGACTGAAAGCTCATCTGTAGACAATTGGATATCCCTTTACAGAAGGGTCACAAGGAAGAGACGAGCCAGTCAGGGTGCAGTATAGCACCGATAAAACATACAACTTCCCTCTAGTTCTTTAATGCTTCCTCTCCTTCACTATCATGACCCCAATTCTACCTTACAAATCCGGTGAGCCCTTGACACAAGGAATCCAGGACAGGTAACACCTCAGGACCAATAATGAAAATGATAAAAAAATAAAAAAACACCTGATCACATTCAAAATACTCTGTATTACACTTAATACATTAGTCAAATCTGTTATTTCTTTCTTTTCTTTTAATCATTTTATTGGAGTCGCATACTTTTCTTTTCACAATCCACCCATCCATCCATTGTGTCAAGCACATTTGTACATACGCTGCTGTCATTATTTTCAAATTTTTTTCTTTCTACTTGAGTCCTTGGTATCAGCTCCTCATTTCCCCCCTCCCTCCTTCATGAACCCTTGATAATTTATAAATTATTATTTTTTCATGTCTTATATTGACTGACGTCTCCCTTCACTCACTTTTCTGTTGTCTATCCCTCAGGGAGGGGTTTACATGTATGCCATTGTGATCTGCTCCCTCTTTCTCCCCCCACCTTCCCCTACCCTCTTGGAATCGCTACTCTCATTATTGGTCCTGAGCAGTTAATCTGTCAAACTCATATGGGCATGGCTTGGAAGTTTTTGTGGGCAAAATCTATAACCTGAGGTTTTCCTGATCCTGAATTAAAGCCTCTTTCTTCTCTTAAATATGGATCTTTTTTGGCTAATTCTTTCAGTGAGACTTGAATTTCTTCCTTCATGCTCATAAGCTACACTAGTTCTTTTTGGTAGAGTAACTCTGTGTTTTCTTTCAATCTTTGCCCATTTGTCAACATGTTACCAATATAATATTTTAATATTGCAACTTGAAGCTTAAATTATTCAAGTTCTTTTAGTTTAAGATATGTTGAGTGTGTTCTTCCTTTAGCTTTTCTAACTCTAGATGTTGGCATATTTCATCACATTTTACTTTGTTTTCCGTAGCTGCTCCTTGAAACTTTCTGGTTTTTTTTTTTTTTTTTTTTTCACTTCATCATTTCTTCTATTTGCCTTAACTACTCTACATTTAAGAACAAGTTTCAGAGTCTCTTGTGACATCCATTTTGGTCTTTTTTCTTATCTGTTGGATGATATTTTGTTCTTCATGTATAATGTTCTTGATATCATCCTACAGCTCCTCAGATTTTCTGTCATTAGTATTCAATGTGTCAAATTTATTCTTCAGTTTGGAGGAAGTCTTATTAGCATCCTTTGATATGCACATGGCACAACCTTGGTTACTGAAAGTCAGGAGGACTTGAAGCACTTGCTCATGAAAATCAAGGATTTCAGACTTCGGTGAGGAATACAACTCAATGTAAAGAAGACCAGAATTCTCATGGCTGGAGATAAACAGAGAAATAATTGAAGTGGTCAAGGATTTAATCTTGCTTGTATTCACAATTAATACTCACAGATGCCTACCATAATCAAGAGATCCAATGATGCATTGCATTGTGTGAATATGCTTCACAAGACCTCTTTAAAGTTTTGCAAAGCTAAGATGTTACTAGGATGACTAGCGTGCACTCCAAATGCATATGAAAGTTAGACATTGAATAAAGAACACCATAGAAGAATTGATGCATTTGAACTGAGGTGCTGTTGAAGAATATTAAACGTATTATGGACTACCAAAAGAATAAACAAATCTGTCTTAGAAAAGGTACGGCCAGACGATCCTTAAAAGTTAGGACAGTCAGACTTAGTCTCATGTATTTTGGATGTGGTACTAAGAGGGACCAGTGTGTGGAGAAGGACATCATGCTTAATCAAGTGGAGCAGCAGTAGAAAAGAGGAAGGCCCTCAGCAAGATGGATTGACACAGCAGCAGCAACAGTGCGTGCAAGCGTAAGAACAATTGTGAGGGTGGCATAGGACTTGGGGCAGGTTCATTCTGTTGTACAAAGGATCCCGATGAATCGGAAATAAAAATATCTAACACAAACGCCTGCAAATTTCATAAATTTTGTAACTTCTTTGCATGTGTAAATTTGCATTGCTTCTCCATCTTTGGCAATTATTTTCTTGTGTAAGGATATTGTGAATATTACTTTGTTAAATCTTTGAAGCTTGATTATGTCTTTTATGAATAATTGAAGTCCGTTTTGGTAAGACACTTAATGTGCTTTTTATGGATTGACATAATAACTTCAAGATATAATCTCAAAAGTAGCTATAAGGACATAAATTAGCATGTGCTCCAGAGTATAAAACCCTATAACTGAAAGGAAACTTTTTGAGTCTTTACTAAGAACACTCACTGATCACCAAAGCATGATTCAATGCACTGAATGAATGAACAGCAAACATCTTTTTAGCTCCGATAATTGTTATTTACTGATTGAATTACTTCTCATGGAGATTTTTTTTCTATGCATGTTTCTTTTCAACCAAACTGTCATTGAATCTATGGGTGGATTATTGAAGCTCTATGCCCACAAAACTCCTCTTGTTTCTATGGTAGGTTAACGGACTCTGCCATGCTGGCCTTTAATTCCTGTCTCGTAAACTGAGCCTGAATTCTACACTAGATTTGATCTGAACCTTGGATTGTGCATGATAGTGCCAGACAGAAGGCCAGAGTGATGGTAAATATCTCATTCTTTGTTTTGTCTTTATTCTCTTAAGGAACCTTATCTTGTCTGCCTATTGTCTAATATTAGATTTTGTTTTGTTTTGTTTTAAAGTTACTTCCTATAGATGTGTAGTTTGTTCCATTACTTATGATGTTTGTGTTCCAAATCCTGGTTATTGTCATGCAAGAAGATAAAACTCTTGCATTTTTTTTCAATATGGCGTGCTTAGAAGAACTTTGATGTTAATATGATAAGCTTCATGAATGTAGGAAACATACTGCCTTTCCCTTCATATTTTCATTGCTAAGAAAAATGGCTGGATGGCTGGTACAGAGTTGAGCCTCCACTATATATATGTATATATATGTGTGTGTGTGTGTATATATATATATATATATATATATACCTGCCTCCCCCCTCATTAACCCTTGATAATTTATAAATTATTATTTTTTCATATCTTACACTCTCCGACATCTTCCTTCACCCATTTTTCTATTGTCTGTCTCCTAGGGAAGGGGTTATATGTACATCCTTGTGATCAGTTCCCCTTCTCCCCTCACCTTCCCCTTCCCCTCCTAGTATCACTACTCTCATTATCAGCCCTGAGGGGTTTATGTGTCCTGGATTCCCTGTGTTTCCAGCTCTGATTGGACCAGTGTACATGCTCTGCTCTAGCCAGATTTTTAAGGTAGAATTGGGATCATGATAGTGGAGGGGAGGCAGTATTAAAGAACTAGAGGAGAGTTGTATGTTTCATCATTGCTATACTGCACCCTGACTAGCTTGTCTCCTCCACATAACCCTTCTGTAAGAGGATGTCCTGTTGCCTACAGATGGGTCTCCACTTCACACTCCCCCTCATTCACAATGATTTGATTTTTTGTTCTTTGATACCTGATACCTGATCCCATCGACACTTTGTGATCACAAGGCTGGCGTGCTTCTTCCATGGAGGCATTTGTTGCTTCTGAGCTAGATGGTCACTTGTTTATCTTCAAGCCTTTAAGACCCCAGGTGCTCTATCTGTTGATAGCTGGGCACCAGGGCCTCCATAAAACCAGGGCCTTGTAATAAATTAATAAATTACTTAATTACATTTATCTAGCAAATGCGGTCAGATTATTACAAGAAATAGATTGGAGTTCCTCATTTATGGAATGAACAGCTGCTGCCTTTATGACCTAGATAGGGGGAAAGTACATAATTCAGCATTGTATGATATTTTCCCTATTGTAACAGATCACTGTTTATGGGAAGGTTACTTGTATTGACTATACAAACAAGGCGGATTCAACAGAGACGCTTTGCTGTTGTGCTGTACCAACAGATGGCTTAGGAAGGTTGAAATGTTTTTTTTATTTAACATATAAATTAGTTCTACAGAGTGTGAGTAGTAAAATGAATGCTTTTTATTTTTTAATGAGTAGGACCAACCATTCCATTGACATTTCTGCTGTCATTCCAAACATCCCACACTGGGAGACTTGGGAGGAACCCTTTCAATTTCTTAACAATCATTAGTAATTTCAGTATATTAAACATAATCATCAATGGTCTGGAGTTGTCACAGAAGGACTTAATCATATTCTTATGCTTCAATCTGGAGGTAACTAATGTTGATCTTTCTAGTATACTGGCCTAATCCTACATGTGAATGGTGTATTACTAGATCTGACTATTTGACCCTAAAGAAACGGAAAAATTCCGATTAGAACTGGCTGCTCTGACTGCTGGGAACAATCAGACATTTGGCCATCATTATGGGAACCATTGCTAATTTGTGCTCTAATTAACTTCCAAACACATAATGACAGCTCTATTTTGTTCTTTTTGAGCCACCACTCGTGTCTTATTCTTCAGGAGTGTTTTGCTGAAATATGGTGTGGCACTAAAATTTAACGTTACTTCGGATGAATCAATCAGTAATCTGTGTCTTATTTTTTTTTTTTAAGTAAAAAAAAAAATCCTGAACCATGACCAGAAAATGTGTTGTAAAGATTTTTCTTTTTCTTTTCTTTTCTTTTTAATAATTAAGGATTTAAGTCAACCAGTCAGACACCAATTATAAATTTACTTCCCACAGGGGGTACACCATTTAAGACGCTAAAGTCAATTCAGCTTTAAGACATGTGTTTTTAAGTTTTAATGCGAATCTAAAGGTGAGGCAGTCAATTTGAATAACACAAGAACAAAGAATGTTTAAATTAGCCCCAAATTCAAACTTGTTCTTTGAGATCAATTAACAGTTTTGAATGTTCCTTTTATTTTGTATTTTCCATGGCTTTTAGCATATTTTCATAGACTCACAGAGCTTTGAACTTGAGAGAATCTATATAAATTATGCAGCGCACGTGTTCCCATTCAGAGGACTGAATAACTACTGATTTCTAGGCATTTCTTCTAGAGGTTGTGATTTTATTGCTCAAAATGCATGTCAATACTTTGTTTTACAAGGAATGGCTTGGCTGGAGCCATTGTTAAAGTTCAGTGTCACAATTTACATATTATGAGAAATGCTAACTGACCAGCCAAACTTTATTAAGAAAGTTTGTGAGCAAAAACATACATTTTTTCACACTTTCCCATAATCTTTTTTTCCCCCAAAAGGATAGCATAACTCATAAAGTATTAAATAGTGAAAATTCTTTTTAAGTATTCTGTAGTTAATTTGTGGCCCTTATCAAGCGCTGTGCTACATATGCTCCTCCAAATCCCTTATGCTGCTACCTCATAATTTAATGTCCTTTCCAGTCTCTGTCTTTTGCTGAGATTTCCAGTTTTAGATCCTATTATTTAATTAGCCATGCATTTAGACACCTTCAATCAAAACATATCAAAGCTCAATACTTCTGTGAAATTCATCAAACCTCATCTCTCCTTGTTCAGTATATTGGGACAAGAAATAGCACCGTGAATATAATGAATATACACGGTTAATCCAGAGTAGCTTTGCACATTTTTTCTCTCTCATTTTCATATTCAAACATCAGCAGATCTTTCTATGGAAGGTTCTGCACATCTCCCCAACCTCCTCTAGCCCAGGTTAAGATAATTTCACTGATTAACTCTAAGAGTTTGTGAAATGGTTGCCTTCAACCTTTCCTTCCTCCAATCCATTTCTCACCCTAATACAAGAGAAATCTTTGGAAAATGCAATACAATCACCTCAAATCCTTATTGATCTGGAGAAAATAGGCCGAAAGGCCCAACACAATTTTTGTAGCCTTGCTTGACCTATGTTTACTTTCAATTTCAATCGAATGCAATTTTCTTTCTGGGCCTCTATGTTCCAGTCATCTGGGCACTAAAAGATTATCAAAATGCTTTCAATTATATCTGAAAAATAGATTAATTTTCCTTTGTTAAAATTTTATCTAAGGTCAACATAATTTCAGGTCATTATTTTCTTTCATTTTCAATGTCATTTGAAAATTGTCCTTATTCTTAAATTTATTCCTTTTGCCTTAAAAGTGATATCTTTGGATTTCTATTTTCTTTGCATATTTAATACTACTCTCTAATACAAATGAATAAAACTGTCCTAACAATATTTTTCAACATAGCTTTTATTATTTGAAAAATTGCCTTGAAAAGTCTTAATCATCTTCACTTTTTTTTAATCCCTTGCGATATTCAAATGTTTCTATTATGCAATAATATGAAACTTCTTGGCTGAAAGATGAGAGATTCAAGTCACTTAACAGTACATGGGAATACAGGCCTAGTAATCTGTTCTTTGAAATGTCAACAGGATGAAAACCCTAAAAGAATGGTGAACATGTGCATCACCCTCAGTCCGTGTTAAAGCTACTGTACCTATTGACAACAATGACCTGCCAAGTTCACTGTTTCCTTTCACCCCATGATTCTGCAAAAGAGACGGACTTGTGACCCATCTAGTGCTTCTGTAAAGATTATGAAAATTCTGTGAAGCCGTTCATTACAAATTCCTTACTTCTGTAATGACGGAAATTTGATGTAACTGTTCTCTAACATACCGGGTGGAAATCTACCTTGATGGAAGCTAATCTTCAGAATGTGCAATAATATAGTTTATCATTCTAGAAGTATTTTGTCAATTTTCTACCAAGAACATGAAAATTTGACTAACATTTATTAAGGGTGTATTAGTCTGTTGGGAATAATATACAATTTCATATATGGCTTATGTATGGAAACCTTAGTATTTCCAGCAAGAATATTAGATAAAGAGAATATGCTAAGCATCATTTCAATTACTTCAAATGTATTGAGAATTTGCTTAAAATCTAGAATGTGATCTATTTTGGTAAATATTTTATAGACACTTAAAAAATGCATTCTCACATTCTTTCGTGTTATGTCCCTACAGTTGTTAAAGCCACACTGAAGGATGGTGTTCTTCAGACATTTTATATTCATGTGGTTTTTCTGATCATGTGTTAGCTAAGATTCTGAGCTAAGGATGCGATTTTAGTTGGAGATATTGATGTTCTCCTGGGTGTTCTGTTTCCTGATGTTCCCTGGGTGTATCTCCCCTGGGTGTTCTGTGCATTTTGCTTCAGAGCTGCAAAGTGTTTTTTATCAGATTTGTGCACATTAATATTTTACTGGTTCTTAATGAAATGACTATTTTATCATAGTGAAATGCTCCTCTTTAGTTTAATTAAAATTCTTTGCCTTTAAGTCAACTTTATTGTACATAACTATCAACTCTTCTATTCATAGTTGTATCTCCTGAGCATTGAGCACAATTTCCTACATCTTTGCAAACCGAGTACTTTTTGACTGGATGTTAGTTGATGGGACTGTAGTCTCTATGTGAGGATAGTGCATTTTACTCTGGGCATACGTGTCATTTTACAGTTAATTTCCAGTGTGAAACTGCCTTCTGGCCAATTTTTAGGATATTTTAACACAATTATTTCTGAACATTTCTTTTGTGAAAGGCCAGTTTTTCCTCTATTTCAAATCACCACAAATAAAATGTTTTCAAAAAATATAAAATAGAAGTAATAAATAAAGGTAAATATAAAGATGTAAATGAATAAAATCGAATTAATTTTAATGAGCATTTCATATTTCTTTTAAAATATAGAATTCTGAAAATTGACAGAATTCTCATCATCAATATCATCTCTCCTCCTTTCATTCTGGCAGGATCCCAATTAATTATGCTTTTTCCTTTTTCTTCATTCTGTATCAAATATAAACAATGTTTTAAAAATGTATTATTAATTGGGAGTTAATGCATACAGCATATCATTCCATAGTTCAATCACATCAAATAGTAGTGTGTAATTGCTACCACCGTTTCCAAATATTCTTTTCTTCCTGGGTTCCTGACATTGTGCCCCTTTGACCCCACCTACCACTATTCTCCCTCACTCCCAAACCCTTATTCTACTTGATGGACCTAAAAATTCATCAGTTCTGGGTTTCATACACTGAAAAACAAAAATATATATAACACAACTTCAATAGGGTAACCTCCAATGACATAACACTTCCGAGATAAACCCTAATAAGAACAAACAAAAACAAAACAAAACACAGAAAATGTTGAAAATCTGATCTGAAGGGGGTCAACTAACAAAATTTTAAATGTTCAAGTCAAGTTTATCCCTTTGATTTTCCATACTCATTTCTCCGATGCACTCTGTTTAGTAACCAGTTTCCTTCAATCACTCAATTATGCATAGAAGGAGATCGCCAGAGGCTTATTTCCTATGTAGTTCCCACAAAAATACCTTGGGCTCCCACCGTTATCCATAACCTTCTGCAAACCCAATCCTCATAATTTAGTTCTAATGCAATTCCCTCTTTCAATTTTGAATTGTACGGATTGCAATTCTTCATTGACTGATGATGATGTGTTTCTTCCATGGGGACTTAGTTGGCATCTCATTCAGATGGCTGATTGTTTTTGAAAAAAGCCTTTAAGACTCCAGATGCTACTTATCTGATGGCTGCGCACCATCTCATTTCTTCACCACATTTTGCTAAAGGACCCATATCATCTGTGTTCCCTTCCTGAGGGCAAGTATCGAGCAGGGCCATGATGTAAGAACTAATTGTTCTTACTTTGGAGCTAGGATTTAGTGCAAGCCCCAAACCCATTCCAGGATCCATGTTTTTGTTGGGTTTTTATCGACCTTTGGCTCTCTTTAAAACCCAGCTTGTTAATTTATGGTAGAGAATTTTATAAATCATCCCCCTGGAGCATAATGTTCTTCCATTAATATTGTCTTTGTTTAGCCCCAGGTACTAATTGTTTTAAAGACCTGTTGAGAGAGGGATATTGGACCAATGTAGACTAATGTCCTATCATAGTCCCTGAATTATTCACTTATACAGAATCAAGTCTTTCGTGGCTGGACACTGTTTTCACAAACAATGGGGGTTAATTGTCAGGGAAATATACAATAATAAGTACTGAGACCATCAGTCACAAGTTTGCTGGAATAATGCACATCTTAACACAGCATATAGGGCATTGATGTAGCAAGACCATGTTTGTCTGCCTACCAATAGTTCAGCAGTCTTACTGCAGCTGTCTTCTGCTTCCTCAGATACCATGTGTTTTCCAACTTAAGCCCTCAGGTTATAAATGTGTGAGGTAGAGTCCAGTTCAACCCAGTGAATTTTCTGCATCTGATCTCACTTATAAAGCCTCTGGAGCATGTTGTGCATTTTGAAGATCTAGGAGTCAGTGTCCCAGGGTCCAATGTACCTGGCCAGGGTCCCCAGAATGCACCCAGAAGCCCAGATCAATGTGGTCCATTTGGTGCATACAACCTGTGGTAGTTACATAATCTCCTGTCAACTTGCGAAGGCATGGAGTCTAGCCTGTCAATCAGGTCAGCTTGATGACCTCATTTGGAGGCATTAAGGAGATAAATAGCTCACTAGAAGCCAGATACAAATACTCTGCTTCATTTTTCTGCTGACAAGACACATGGAGCTACACTAGAGCCTGGGAGCTGGAGGAGCCACTTAGAGACCCTTTCTGAGATGCTTCCACTGCCACTGGATCCATAAGACTTTCCACCCACTTGACCTTTGATCTTCCTGCATTCATTGTCATTGCATATTTTGTGTAAGTCCAAAGAGGTATTTAGAGATTGGTGTCGGACATTTGGGCTAATATGTGACTTATATACTTGATCTGGACTGGGATGGGATGTTTTTCAATATACAATTGCTCTTTGATATAAAATTCTATCTTACACACATATGAGTGTCTATGAATTTGTTTCTCTCCTCAACCCAGACTAGCATATCACCAAATACCCCTCCCCTGCCCCCCACCATGTCCCCCAAAGCATTTTCAGTCATTTTCCCCTCAACTAGAGGTTGGTACTCTCTCTTTTCCTACCAACAGACATGCATTTGTGTACCCCCAGACATGTCCCCGTCCCCTCTCCTGACTTGTTTTTATCATCAGTATCCCTCATTCCTCTGATTGAGTTGTCTACCTGTCCAGGAAGGACCTCAATAGACAACAGCCCTTCCCATATTTTGATCATTTGGTCTTAGCTACCGTAAAGCACCCTCTGGCAATGTGACCTTCAAAATACTTACCTAGAGCAGGTGGCGTATGGTTCATTGGCACTGGTCACACTCTCTACCAGGCTGTCTGGCCCCTCTGGCCAGTCAACTGGATGCCCTACATGTCTGAGTGTGTGCCGTTCTGCTGCTTCTTCCTAGAGCAGTGGACACATACAATCTTTGACCTTTTGTGATTCACTCACTTCACTCAGCATAATGTCTTCCAGATCCCTCCATAGCTTGAGGTTCTCATAGTTTCATTGCTGCTTTTTAGGGATGAGTCGTATTCCATCATGTATATATTCCAGGTTTTTTCCCCCCCAATCTTCTACTGATAGATACTTAGGTTGTTTCCAGATTCTTGCTGTTGTGAACTGTGCTGCAATGAACATGGCAGAGCATATGTCTGTTCAAGATCTGTTTCTTGTTTCTTTTCAGTATATGCCCAGCATGGTATTGCTGGGTCACATGGTATTTCAATTGCATCTGTTTTAGGAATTTCCATATAGCCTTCCAGTGTGGCTGCGTGTATTTACAACCCACCAGCAATGGGTAAGGGTTCCCATCTCATCACACCCTCTTGCAGCATTTGTTGTTCAAAGAATGTTTAGTGACTTTGATTCCGTTGTCTGTCATTTCTCTGGGTTCTAAATGTCATTTTCCTTGTATACTTAATGTGCTGGTTAAATTTCATGTCAACTTAATGGAATGTATGTGAAGGTAGCTGTGGGGTCCAGCCTGTCAATCAGGTGATGCCTCCTTGGAGGAAGAGTGGGCTTTTTGTGAAAGGCCGTTAGAACTTCTCTCCTCTCGGGCCCATTACCCTTCCTACTTCGTGGAAATTTGCATCTGCCCCTAAGAGCAGCCCCATGTGTGCTGAACCTGGGAGCCAGTCTGGAAGTGGGTGGTACTCTTCCACGTCTCCACAGTCCTTGGATTCACACCTGTGCACCCACTCGCCTGTGATCTCCCTAGTTTCCGCTTTATCTTTCTGTATAATCAGCCTGTAATCAAGTGAGTCTGAAGAGGGTTTCGGCTAACATCCAACCCAAGGACTTAAGTTGGAGAGGGCTGGGATGTCCTCTTGATATAAAATTACCACTTGGTATAAAGCACTTTTTTATATGTATATGACTGTCATTAGTTTTGTTTCTCCAGACAACTCAGCCTAACACAGTTTCCTCAGAATGAGAACTATGGGAACAGTTTTAGTTAAGTAATTATACTTTCTTCCTATAAATTAAATTTATTTAGTTTCTTGGCGGAGCTTGGATTCCCTATCCCTTGAGAATCACCTAAGCACATTGATGCCTGAATGAACAAACAGAATTGTCTCAGAGGAAGTACACCCAGCATGTCCCTTAGACAAAGGTATCTGACTTTGTCATCCTGAATTTGGTCATGTACTTTGGGCTTGTTATAAGGAGACATCAGTCCCTGGAGAGAGATGTCATGCTTGTAATGCAGAGCTGCATTCAAAAAGAAGAAAGCCTTTGAAGAGATGCATTGACACAGTAGCTGCAACAATGGGCTCAAACATAAGAACAATTGTGAGTATGGTGGAGGACCCAGCAGTATTTTGTATTGTGCATGGGGTCCTTGAGTCAAAACTGATTAGATAGTACCTGACAACAAAAAGCACAATTTCAAATCATAAGTTTATCTTAATATCCTAAGAAATTAATCAGACTGGTACATTTCCTATATACAGCTCTGGGATTTAATTTTCTCTCAACCAGTGAGGCAGTTTAAAAAAATCTTTATTCCTCAGTGGTTTAATCCCAATCAGAAAATGCCTTTGGGCAAAATGATGATCTTTATAAATCCTCCTCTTCTTTCACATTCCAGCATGTTCACTATTTTATCTGTTCTTCATGTTTCTACTCATTTAATTTCTAGTTGATTTTAGAGTGATCCTAATTCTAGGATATCTGTTCCCAGGAATGGCATATAGAACTGGTTAACTCAATTGAGGCCCTTCCATTTAATGGACATGGTGATTATTTTCTGAATACACACATGATGTATAATGGCCTGAGCATAAGTGATCGGGAATCCTAACTCTAAAATCTGAAACAGAAATGCTGTCGGAATAGTTTAAGCAATGCTATGTGATATGGAACTATTGCGATATTTTTTTAATGAGAAAAAAAATCTGTGAATAAATCTCATATGCAAGAACAGAGGTGATAAACATTAAAAAAAATTATAAGAAATATAGTCAGATCACAAATAACCTTCGGATGAACTTTAACTGAAATTCATTGTATCAGTTGATTTTTCTGTCATATGAATCAGGAAAATGCCTTATTTCCAAAGACAGTTTAAGTTCAGTTTTCTGTTTCTTGAAAATAAAATCATTCCAAGGGATACAGATGCTGAGATGTTTCCTGAAATTGAAGAAAGAGCACAAGATCAAATGACTTTGATGTTAAATCTTTGAGCTTTAAATAAAAACAAAAGAATCAATCTTCTCTACCAGGTTCAGCAGTGAAATATATAAGAAGGCCTCTTGATTTTTCCAGTTTGGATCAAAGGACCATTTTGGGACCATTCTTGGACAAAAAGGGATTATGGAATTTTTATAAACCTGGTTTGATTTATAGATTACCTTGGTTCATAGCCAATGAGTAGGGTTCCTCACTCTGTTTCATAGATAGGAAAAGAGAGGCTAACAGAATTTAAGAAATTAGTCTTCAGAATCATGGCTGAAATAGAATTTAAATTTAAATTATATGTTTTCAATTTCAGAACATATGACTGAGTGCAATGTGTTTTATGTAGAAGAGAGTGTAAGAGAGAGGATATCATTCAGTCTGTACCAAAGACAAACTACTTTTTATTTTACATTATAATTCAATTTCATTTGCTAAATAAATAGATGGCCAACACTTTTTAAACCTCCACAGGCAAATTACCATATATTCATCTAAGTCTTCTAACCTCAGTTACATTCCGCTTAGCTAAATATCAACTAGTTTAAGTGAGAAGTATTAAGTTTGGTTTGTTTTCACTCCTATATCAGAGGAAGAATTTGGGGGCTTCCTCTGGTCATCTTGTAGCTTAACAGTTATTCTGAACTACTGAAGTTTGTTTTTTGTTTTGTTTTTGATCAATGCATTTAAAAAATGGTTTTGTTGAGCATTAATTACCATGCCATACAATAAAATAATTCAATCATGTTAAGAAGGGTGTGCAATCATCACCCCAATCAACTTTGAAACATTTTCTTCCTTCCTGTATCCATTACTGTTGACTTTCCATTTCTTCCAAATGACCCCATCTGTGGCGTCAGGTAATTATTAATTCAGTTTCTGTCTTCATAGACCCATCCATCTTGACTACCCGATGTAGAAAAACATACCCCGCCAAAATGACCAAGTAAAACAGAGGAAAACCTCAGTTGAAATGAAATAATAGAATATAGTTTTTAAATCAAAATGGGTCCAAAGGGAAATCTATGGAGAAGGTTTTGCATTCCAGACTAACTACACCTATCAATTACAATGTTCTTTGTTTGATATTAAGGCTATTCACTTTCCTAGACTATGGTCAGTGAGCATTCACTGGAGTTTCAATCAACAGTGAAATCCTGCGAATGGATTTTGTGCTCCCACTATCATCTATAAAGTTCCACTAACAGTACTTAGAATTTAGGTTCTAGTACCATTCCCTTGTTTGGATTTGGATCTTATGAGTTACAAACCTTGGATCACACAGGCTGATGTGCTTCTTCTGTGTATACTTATCGGACCACTTGTTTCATAAATGACTGCTTGTTTAGAGATAAAGAACACTTTCTTTATTAGACCAGTTTATGCACAAAAATATTGTTCAGCAAGCATATAACATTCCCATGTATCATTTCTCTAAATGCATGCAATTACTACTATTAATAGTATATCGTGTTAATATCAAACAATTATAATCCAGAAACCAATATTGATTCATTACTCTATTTTTTAATCATTTTATTGGGAACTCTTACAGTCTTCTAACATTCCATACATCAATTATATCAAGCATATTTGTACAAATGTTGCCACAATCATTTTCTAAGCATTTACTTTCTATTAGAGTCCTTGATATCATCTCCTCTTTTGTTCCTCCCTCCTCCCACTTTCGTCCTCCTGACCCCTGGATAAATTATTGCTGTTTTCATATCTTACACTGACTGCTCTCTCCCTTCACCCATATTGCTCTTGTTCATTCCCCTGGAAGTGTAGATTGGATTACGCCTCGGTCATTCCGTGATCAGTTCCCCCTTCCCCTCCTCCTCTCCCCATTTGTCCTTTCCCCTCCTGGTGTCACTACTCCCATTTCTGTTCCTGAGATGTTTATCCAACCTGGGTTCCATGTGTCATGAGCTCTTACCTGTACCAGTTCACATGCTCCAGTCTAGCCAGAACTGAAAGGCAGGACTGGGATCATGATAGTGGGGGATGAGTCAGCCTCAAAGAACCAGAGGAATATTGTGTGTTTGTTTCATCGGTGCCCTGGGTGACTCATCCTTTCCTTGTGAACCTTCTGTGAAGGGATGTCCTATTGGCTACAGATGGGTTTAAGGGTCTCTGCTCTGAACCCCTTCATTCTCAACAATATGGTTTTGTTGTTGTTGTATTGAGACTTCTGGTGCCTATTACCTGATTCTGTCAACACCTCATGATCACACAGACTGGTATGCTTCTTCCATGAGGGCTTATTGCTTCTCTGCTAGTTGGCTGCTTGTTTAACTTCAAGCCTTTAAGACCTCAAACTATTATCTTTTGATAGTCGGGAAACCTCAGCTTTCTTCACCACATTTACTTGTGCACCCATTTTGTCTTCAGCCATCATGCCAGGAGGGTGGGCATCACAGAATGTCAGGTTGTTAGAACAAAGTGTACTTGTGTTGAAGGAGAACTTGAGCACAGGCCCAAAGTTTGCCCACTTCCTCAATATATTGCCATGTAAATATATGTACATAGGCCAATACTTGTTTTTTTGTGAATTAATATTTTTACATAAGTGCGCACCCATATTTATACCTCTATCCATAATTTTGCTTCCTAGATCTTTCCTCTGTTTCCTTTTATCTTCCTCCTACCCCAGCATCATCCTTGTCCTTCTTCTGCCTCTCAGTAATTCCCCTCAGCAAGATTGCTGTTGCTCCACCACCACCAGGATCTCTATGCCCTCCTTATTGTTGCTTTCAGTTCCCTAGTTGTTCCCCTGTTTTTTGCATTATTTTCTCACTGCTCTTTGCCTCCTGCCCCCTCCTCCCCTCAGGGCCCTTCAAACTCTCAGGCCTGTTGACTTTTTGTTGGGTTTGCTTCCCATGCCTATCTAATATAGATTGCAAGACACCAAAAACAGTCAAAACAAAAAGAAAATAAAAGATTGAATAAAAATAGAAAATATACAGAGAAAGAAAAGGAAAAAAATAGTAAAAAGAAACCCAAGAAAGCATACCTAATTCCAGTTTCGTCTGCTGACCTTTATGACACTATTCCCACTGCAAAGGTGAAGCTGAGGCACGGGAGACAGACAAAGTATAGGACAAAGGAGATCAGAAACAGAAATAGCTTTATTAGGGGGGAAGCTCCCGGACGAGGTTCCATGACCTAGGCCAACAGGTCAGGGAAGTCGTACCCAGCAGTCAGGGGCTGGAGTTTTTAAAGGGAAGATAAGGAATGTGTGGCATTTATGGATAGGGTTTGGCTGCTCCGAGGATTGCTTGTGGACTCCTTGCCGCTTTCTTTGAACCTGGAGCATCTGGTTTTGCTACCTGATACTGGTTATCTTAGGCTGGTCTGGCTTGCTTTTGATCTTGTGCTTCGGTCAGCCCTTGCCTTCCAGTTCCTCCCAGACACCCACCAGTCATGGGGGGTTCTGGGAACTGCCCCAGAACTGATTTAGGGGCTCCTCAGGGGTTTTGTGGCTTGGCATTGCTTCCATTGCTGATCTGTTCTGTTCTTGGTTTGTCCCACTGTGGGGGTGATCAGACCACATTCACTCCCTACAGTGTGTACGCAGTATTGTCCTCTGTCTTGGTATGCTTCAGTGAGAAGGCATCATGTCTTGAGCTGTTGTCAGCCCTATAGTCCACTCTGTGCCTTAGCAGCTCTGTACAGGGACATTATCCTCAGGGCTTGGTGTGCCAGTATGGGGTCTAGTCCCTTGCTATCTCTTTTACCTTCTTGATTTGCTTCTGTATGAGTGTGGCAGCCCAGCCCCTCTCCCCAGCCTGTAGGTTTAGTGTTGTCCTCTGTACCACATACTTTGAGGGGGTGAGGGTGGAGGCATCAGTTTGTCTCTGATTGGAGTCGTCCCTGTAGACCTCTCTATTCAAGAGTTGCTCCAAGAGTTGTGTTGCCCTCAAAGTTTGGTGCACCATGGTGGGGTCTGAACTCACACTCTTGTTTCTGTGGAGACATAAACAATACCCTCCCCGTGAGTGGATTAGTGTCCTACTCCCTCATACCTTCATCTCTCTCTTTTATTCCCCCTTTTCTCTACCTCCCCTACCCCCATTTCCCCTTCCCTGGGTTGGACTGACATGCCCATCTTTGAGTTCAGTCTGACCCCTGCCCAATTGCCTGTATCTCAGCCCATAAAGTGTGAGATAAGAGGATTTCCTTCTATACCCACTGTGATGATTGTACTTTTCCTTTTGTGATTGGCTAACTTTGCTTTGCATAATTTCCTCCAACGCTTCCCAGGAGTTGATATGCTTCATGTGATCATAAGTGCTTTTTAGTGATGCAGAGTACTTCATTGTGTGTATGTGCAAGAGTTTTCTAATCCACTCATCTATTGATGGAAATTTAAGTTGTTTCCAATTCTTTGCAACAGTGAATTGCGCCACAATAAACATTGGAGCGGAATTGGGTGGTCTTGGTTTATTTTGGGTATATGTTTTTTTTAATTTTATTTATTCTGGGTATATGTCAGCAGAGGGATTGCTGGGTCATAAGGTAATTAAATTTCTATTTGCTTTAAATATCACTAGATCACTTTTTACAGTGTTTGTATGTATCTACACAACCATCAGATAGGAGAGTTCCTATCTCACCACATCACCTCCAAAATTTGTTGCTCTCTGATTTCTGAATTGGACTATCCTCAAGAGTGTTAGGTGGTATCTTATAGTTGTTTACATTTGCATTTCTCTGATGGCTAATAATCGGAAGCATGTTCTCATATGTTTATTGGCCATTTGTCTCTCCTCCCTGTTCAGGATTTTTTGCAAACTTCCTCAGTGGGATAACTGTTTTCTTCTTTTTGCAGACGAGGAGGGAATTGCAGATTTTCATAATATGCCCTTTGTCTGTTATATCATTGTTAAAAAACCTCTTCCAGTCTCTGGGTTCTCTTGTTACTATCTTAGTGAAGTCCTTTCATGCACACAGGTGTTTTATCCTAAGTAAATCCCATTTTTAAATTTTGATTTCAGGTTCACCTGTGTGTGTACCCTTCCTTATTACAGTTAGCCTATGTATTCCGTGAGCCAAGGTTCTTAGCTTTGTCCTGATTTCCTTGGTTGGTGATCCTGATATTTTGGGGTATTTGTCCAAGTCTTTCATGTTGTTGACTTCATTAGAATACATACTTTCATAGTACTTAGTAATTATTCTTTTAATCTCCTTGCAGTTTGTTGTGTGTTGTGTCGCCAAAGATGCTTATTCATTGTCCAGTTGTTCACCTTTGTTTTTCCGGTCATCCTTTTGTTGATCTCCAGCATTGTGGCATGGTGGTCCCAGAGGGACATCTGAGGGATCTCTATGTGTTTGAATTTACTGAAACTCAACTTGTATTTCAGCATGTTTCTATTTTTGAAAATGAGTCATGTGCACTTGAAAAGAATGTGCATTTATTTTTCATTTGGATGGAGAGCTTTATAGATGTCTATCACGTCCAATCACCTAATTGTAGTGATTAGCTCTGTATCTCCTTGCTGAGCTTCTTTTGCAGTGATCTATCTTTCTCTGATAGTGGTATATTACAGTCACCTACTATGATTGTTGATTCTGTGATTTCCTTTCATCTTTTGAACACTTTGACTAATTTCGTGCATCTCTCATTAAGCACATATATACTTATTATGCATACTGGTTCCTGGTCTACTGATCCTTTGAGCATTATATAGTGCCCATCTTGTATCTTTTTATGGTTTGCACCTTGAGGTCAATTTTGTCAGAGATTAGGATTGCAACCCTTACATTTTTAAGTTGCTATTTGCCTGGTATATTTTATGCCAGAGTTTTATTCTTGGTCCATTTTTGTCTGTGAGCTTAAGATATGTCTCTTGTAGGCAACAGATCAATGGGTTATGCTTTTTGAGCAAGTTTGCTAACCTTTGTATTTTAATGGGCAAGTTCAGGCTGTTGTGATACAAAGTTATTATCACCATCTGAGGTTTCATTGCTGTCATCTTGTACCTTTGTGTTGGGTGTTTTCCTATCTCTCTTCATATCAGTGTGTTGTGTTTATGTGGAGGGCTTGATTCTTGCCTTTTTTTCTCTCTGAAGCAATGCTATCTTGATCATTGTTTTCAGAATGTTAACGTCTAGAAAGAGTTGAGCTATATGGTGGTCTCCTGCTTGTGCTTAGTGGATGTTGGGCTCCTGAACACAGTAAGTCAGCAAGGATTTTCCACAGGGTTGGTATCCTATGGAGTATTATTTGAGTTTTCCCTTGTTAGGGAAGACTCTTACTTCACCACCTATGTTAATAGTTTGGCAGGGTAGAGGATTCTCGGTTTGGTGGTGTTTCCTTTTTGCTTTCGGGAGATGTTACTCCACTTTCTCCTTCTCTTCATGGTTTCCTGAGCATATTCTACTTGAGCACCATTGTATGTGACCACATTTTTTTCTCTTGGTGCTCTTAAAATTTTCTCTTTTCCCTCTAAATTGGATAATTTATTATGTCCTTTGGTGAGCTCTGTCTGGCATTTAGTCTAATTGGTGTCCTTTCTTCTTCCTGTATGATTATTAAATTCTAATTCATTAAGGTAGAGTAGTTTCTAGGAATTCACTCACTAATTTAGATGTAGAAATCTTCATTGTGTCATATTCTAGTAGATCAATTATTCAAATATTTTCCCTATTCATAACATCTGTCATTTTTCTCAGGTTTTCTTCTGTCTCTTTGATTATCTTGTTTTCTGTCTTTCCTGTTTATTGAAGTCGGCTTGATAGGCCTTGAGATTGCTGGTAAGATTCTCCACCTCTTCTAGTCTGTTGCTGAAGTCCATTATCTTGTATTTTGCTTTTGTTAGCTTGTCTATTATTTCTTCTATTTCCCCTTTGTGCATGGACTTCATCCTCTCTATCATGGACTTCATATCCTGTATCATTGCATCCTTATTCCACATTGCTTCCTTCATATCCTGTATTACTCCAAGCAGCATTCTAGAGATTTCTTTTTTTGCAGGTCAATGTCCGTTTCTTCTATGAGTGTCGTTAGGATTAGGATTTCTTCCAATTTTGTGTTTTGTTTTCTTGTTGAGGATGTTGAGGTGTATTGCTGTCTGTGTGTCATTTTGGAAGAACTGGTCACCATGTTCCCAAGAGACTGATGGATACTGAGATCTTTCTCTGTATGACTGATAAAAGTGGTTTGGGGCACTACCTGTGGCTTACTATAGTGGTGGGTCAGGCTGCTTTCTAGGCAAACTCAAAGACTGGAGGCAATGGGGGTCCTTGAAGGGTGTGGCTGAGGCTGTCGACTGTAGGTCAGGTTGAGGTGAGCCTGCAGCATGGGCATGGGTATAATCTGGACTGTGTGGCCACAATTTGAAGTCTTTAAAGACTCTCTATGGAGTCCCAAAGTGGTAGAGCAAGTTTTCACCTTGGGTTGTGGCTTTCAGCCCCTGGATTTTCCTGTTTTGTTATGTTAAAATTCTAGGCTGGGCTCTGGGGATTAGAATTCTGCTTGTCTTGTTATGTTAGTTATCTGGATGAATACATTCAATGGTATGCAAAGGAATACAGCCTGGAATTGTAAATGTTTAAAAACATTTTTTTTTTCTTTCTATAATGGGCTTGTGTGGTGCTCTGGTATTTGGGATGTGTTATGTTGTCCCCCAAGGAAGGGGTACCAGATCTACTGAGTGGTTTTAAGGCCAACTGGATCTGAATTATCCCCTGGGTATACTCATGTGTCACTCCTGGCTCAGTCCTGCACAGGTATATCATGGGTAAATATTCCAAGGCCTGCTCAATTGTTGTAAATTAGTTATTAATTATCTATTGTTACGTGGACTTTGACTACCTTTAGACATTTTTTACCTTTAGCCTGAGGTAATTGTCTTTTATCTCGGGTATAGAAAGAGGGGGGAGATGCAGTCCCACTGGACCTGGTGAGGGGTTAACCAAGCCTGGGGGCAGAGGAGGTGAACTTAGAGTGTTTCAGCAAGTTATTGAATCGCTAGGTGGGCAAAAATCGCAAGAGGAGGTCTGAACCTGACCCTAGTACACTGAATGCATTTTTATCACACAGCCTCCTATCATTGGCCTATTTACCTCTTAATTTTCTGATCTAACAATAGAAGCACCAGGTGGGTGATTCTGCTTGGATGCCATCTTCACTTTTCCCTCCTGATTAATTTTTCTTAACTAATGATAGATATTACTAAAGATTTATTCTTTCTTGTATCTAAAATCCATACTCATGAAAGCAGCAGTCAAGACATCAAATGATGTATTGCATTAGGCAAATCTGCTACATGAAACCTCTTTAAAGTATTGAAAAGTAAGGATGCTATTTTGAGGATTAAGATGTTCCTGACCTATGCCATGGCATTTTCAACACCTTGTATACTTGTGGAAGTTAAACAATGAAGAGGGAAAATGGAAAATAATTGATGTATTTGAATTATGGGGTTAGTGAAGAGTATTGAAAATAGCACAGACTTATAGAATAACAAATAAAACAGTCTTGGAAGAAGTACAGCCAGAATGTTCTTTGGAGACCGAGATGATCAGACTTGTCTCATGTACTTTGAAAACGTTATCAGGAGAGCCAAGTCCTGGTAAAGGACATCAAGCTTATTAAAATAGAACATCAGCTGCAAAAATGGGCTCAAATGTAACTATAATTGTGCGGATTAAATAAAATCAGGTTGCATTCCATTATTTTATATAAAGTACAGTTATGAGTCAAAAATTAGTCAATGATATATAACAACAACATTCTTAACTAATGTCCGTTGCCCCCATTCATTTGCCAGCAGAGTCTTATATGGTGAACAGGTTTCAAAGGAGCTTTCAGCCTAAGAAAGACAAGAGAGAAAAAGGAAAATCTGCCACTGAAAACCTTATGAATACCTATATAACATTGTATGGTACAGGGCCAGACAATGTGTCCCTTAGGTTGGAAAGCACTTAAAAGGTTGTGGCAGTCCCATATTCTCCTGTCAATCCAAATGAAGGGGTGGAGCCTGTCAATTAGAGCATATTCAATGATACCCCTTACTGTGGGCATGACTTGCTCCTAAGGATTCTGGGAACTCTTCTCCTCCTCCCTGGAGGTAAGAAACTCAGATTCTCTGCTTCGTATTCCTGTGGAAGAACTACATGGAGCAATGCTAATGGAGCAAGAGCCCTGGAGCTGGAGGAGCCATGCAATGACCCACACCAGCACTGAGAAGTTTCCACCACCACTGGATCCACAAGGCTTTCCACCCATTGGCTGGTGATCTTCTTGCATTCAGTGTCATTGCATGTGTTGTGTGAGTCTGAAGAGGAATTTATAGGCTGGTATCAGACGTATGGTCTAATATCAGATTTATGGATTTGATCTAGACTGAGCTAGGATGTTTTTTCAATATACAATTGCTCTGTTTTATAAAGTTCATTCTTAAGCACATATGAGTGTCTCTGGATTTGTTTCTCTAGTCAACCTAGTATAATATAAAAGCCAATGAGGACATGTAACCTCCTCAAAGTAGACGACCTTAATGATGTAGACTGGGCAAAGCCTTGGAAATCTTCATTTACTGATGAAGGTGGGTTGAAATTGGAAGAAATAGCTGAGTTTAAGATCTGGCTGTGCTATTATCTCTGCAGGTTTGTCTATATAAGATAGACTGGATGAACAATTTGTAGGAGAAAGCAACGGGACCGACAGTTCCAGGGGGACATGTGATAGGGGAAGGTGGGGGAAAAGGAAGTGGTGTTAACAAACCCAGGGAAAAGGGAACAACAAGTGATCCAACTTGGTGGTGAGGTGGGTGTGAGAGGCCTGGTAGGGCATGATCAAGGGTAATGTAACAAAGAGGAATTGCTGAAACCCTGATGGGGACTGAGCATGAAAGTGGGATAGGAGGAAAGTCAAGGGAAATAGAGAAAAGAGCCGGGAAGCAAAGGGCATTTATAGAGGTCTAGATAAAGGCATGCACAAATGCAAATATATTTATATATGAGGATGGGGAAATAAATCTATGTGAATATATTTATAGGTTTAGTATTAAGGTAGCAGAAGGACATTGGGCCTCCACTCAAGTACTCCCGCAATGCAAGAATATTTTCTTATATTAAATTGGCATTCTATGATGCTCACCTTCCAGACACAACCTCTGAAGACAAAGCTAGTGTATAAGCAAATGTGGTGAAGAAAGCTGATGTTTCCCGGCTATCAAAAGGTATAACATCTGGGGTCTAAAAGGCTTGAAGGTAAACAAGGGGCCATCTAGGTCAGATGCAACAAAGCCCGCATGGAAGAACACAACACCAGTCTGTGTGATCACGAGGTGCCGAAGAGATCAGTTATTAGGCATCAAAGAACAAAAAATCATTTCATTGTGTGCTCGCCTCCATGATGCGATCGCTGAAGACAAATGGGTGCATAAGCAAATGTGGTGAAGGAAGCGGATGGTGCCCGGCTGTCAAAAGGTATTGCATCTGAGGTCTTAAAGGCTTGAAGGTAAGCAAGTGGCCATCTAGCTCAGAAGCAACAAAGCCCACATGGAAGAAGCACACCAGCCTGTGCGATCACAAGGTGTCAAAGGGATCAGTTATAAGGCATCATCAGAACAAAAAATCTTACCATAGTGAATGATGGGGGGAGTGCGGAGTGGAGACCCAAAGCCCATTTGTAGGCCACTGGAGATCCCCTTGCAGAGGGGCTTCTGGGAGGAGACTAGGCAGTCAGGGTGCGATGTAGCAATGATGAAAAATACAACTTTCCTCTAGTTCCTAAATGCTCCCGCCCCGCCCTCCTCCGCCCACCCACTATCATGATCTAAGCCCCCCAAAAAATGATTTTTAAAAAGTATATATGATTGTATCCTCAGAGCACTGGGTTGATGTAAATGGGCAACATAGAAATTGGAAACCCAAAATGGGGTGGATAAAGGTATAAAGTGGCTGGCTGATAAACATTCATAGGTGGGGAAATATTCTCATAAGATTATAGGATTATGGTATTTGTGTTCACTTGACTGCAATTGTTAGGCATAGAATATTGTTGTTTTGTTTGCTTATAAAATATTTAGTTTAAATGAGGCTGGTGCATATTAAATTATACTCATATTAGTTTTATCCTGTTAGGCACAGATATGATTTTATTATTGTTTTGTTTAAAAATTCTATATGGCTCTAGAGTTTTGTAAAAGTGTCAAGTTGACAAGTGGTGGTCTGTGGCAGTTACATAATCTCCTCTCAACTTGAGCTAATGGGTGGAGTGTAGCCTGTCAATCAGGTAATCGCCAATCATGCCTCTGTGTGGGCCTGCCCTTTTCTGAGGATTCTGGGAACTCCTGTATTCCTTCCTGGAGGCAGGACACACTCTCTCTCTGTGTATTTACATTCCTTAGCTATGCTGTTTGCAGCCAGAGCCCTGGAGCTTAAGGAGCCATGTGGAAACCCACACCAGTGCTGAGATGCTTCCACTGCCACTGGATCCACAAGACTTTGCACCCACTGGCCCATAAACTTCCTACATTCATCATTGTTGCTTGTGTTGCTTGAGTCTAAAAAAGAATTTATAAACTGGTACTGGACATATGTCTACTATCAGACTTATGGACTTGTTCTGGACTAGCCTGGAATCTTTTCTTAATATACAACTACACTTTGATATAAAGCTCTCTCTTACACACATATATGAGTGCCAATAAATTTGTTTCTCTAGGCAACCCGGACTAATACAAGAAGTTAAAGTTTAAGCTTAAAAATTTAAATCAAGCCCCATTAGAATCAAAATGTTGCCTTGAGTCTATGTCACTTACAGTAGGGACCATCTCTAGGATAGGTTTGATGCATTGAACAATTATGACCTATGACAAGACTAGTTCTGAGAAGACCTTAAGAACACTGTATTTAAAGAAAGAACATTATACATAAAGACCATTTATCTGAGAATGTAACATTGCCTGGTCATATGCTACCCTCACAATTGTGCTTATGTTTGAGCCCATTGATGCAGCTAATGTGTCAATCTATCTTCCCAAACGTCTTTCTTGTTTTCACTGCCTCACTTCTTTAACAAGCATTATGTTCTTCAGGGACTGGTCTCTCTTGACAATATGTCTAAAGTATTTGAGATAAAGAGTCTCTGTCCTTGCTTCTAGGGATAATTCTGGCTTTACTTCTTCAAAGTCAGATTTGTTTGTTTTTGTGGAAGTCCAGGGCACTTTTAATATTCTTGGCCAGCACCATAATCCAAAAGTGCCTTTTCTTCTTTGGTCTTCCTTATTCAGTGTCCAACATTTACATACACATGAGATCACTGAAAATACCATGACTTCAGTCAGGTGCACCTAATTTGTCAAAATAAAAACCTTGCTTTTCAACACATTAAAGAGGTATTGTGTGGCATATTTACTTAATGCAACACATCCTTCGATCTCTTGGTTGCTGCTTCCATGAATATTTAGTGTAGATCCAAGCAAGATGAAATCCTTGACAACTTCAATCTTTTCTCCAATTGTCATGATGTTACCTACTGATCCAATAGTGAGGATTTTGATCTTTTTTACATTGAATTGAAATCCATACTGAAGACGATAATCCTTGATCTTCATACACAAGTGCTTCCAATCCTCCTCACTTCCAGCAAACAAGGGGTTGTCATCTGCATATAATAATTTCTAATAAGCCTTCCTCCAATTCTTCTTCATATAACCCAGTTTTTCTGATTATTTTCTCTGCATACAGATTTAATAAATATGGAGAGAGGATAAAACCTTGACATAAACACTTCTGGATTTTAAACCATGCAGTATCTCTTTGTTCTGTCCCCAAAACTGTCCCTTGATCCATGTGCAGGTTCTACATGAGCACAATATGTTCTGGGACTCCCACTCTCAAAACTGTGCAGGTTTTTTTTTTGTTATTGTTGTTTGTTTGTTTTATGGTTCACACATCAAATGCCCTAGCATAGTCAATTAAGCAGAAGTAAGCATCTTTCTGATATTCGTTTCTTTCAGCCAAGATCCAACTGACATTCACAATGGAATCTCTCTTTTCACATCTTCTGAATCCTGCCTGAATCTCTGGAAGTGACCTATTAGTATACTCTTGAAACTGTTATTGGATGATATTCACCATGTTTTTATAAATTATTTTATTGGGAGCTCTTACAGCTTTTATAACAATCCATACATCAATTATATCAAGCATATTTGTAGATATGTTGCCATCATCATTTTCAAAACATTTTCTTTCTACTTGAGCCCTTGGTATCAGGGGTTCAATTTTCCCCTCCTTCCCACCCTCTACCCTCTTGAACGCTTGATAAATCATAAATTATTATTATTTCCATATATTACACCATCCAGAGTCTTCCTTAATTTCTGTTGTTTGTCCCCCTCCGGGTGGGGGTAGGGGGATCTCCAGCAAAGTTTTACTTGCATGTGAGAGTAATGATGTGCATACTGTGTAGGTTCACCTTCCTTTGGAATGGTGAACAAATATGGATCTCCCCAAGTCAGTTAGCCAAGTATCTGTTTTCCAGTGCTTTTTCAGCCTATTGAAATGTGTTTCGATTGGTATTCCATCAATGCCTGTAGCCTGTGTGGACTGATGCTTTGCCAAATGCTTTCAGGCTGATGCTTCCACTTCATATGCTTGGTATTTAACTCCTTCCTTTAGTACCATTGTTTCTTGCTCAGAGGCTACCTCTGGAATTGGTTGTATTTCAACGAGTTCTTTTTGGTTCAGTAACTATATGCATTATTTCCATCTTTTTTTAATGCTTCCTGCACAGTTTAGTATTTTGCCCATGGAATCATTCAACATTGCAGCTCGAGGCTTGATAGTTTTTCTGGCGTTCTTTCAGTTTACAATAGAACATGTTCTCCTGTTAGCATGTACAAAGTATGAGAGACAAATCCAGCCTTTCTTATTCTATGGAATAGTCTCACTTTACTCCCTTCGTACAATTTAGTCTCTTCTAATCCATGGTATTGTCTTTATTCTTCATCAACATCATAATTCAAATGCATTGATTCTTTATCTTTCTTACTGCTTGTCTAGTTTTCACACAGAGGAAGTGATAATATAGGAATATCATTGCTTGGGCCATGCACACCTAAGTCCTCAAATACCATAGTGTCATATAACTTTCTTTTTCTTTTTTAAATATAGAGGTATGCTTTGCATTGTCCATTCTCCATAAGTTGTTGCTCTCCAAAGGTTTAGCAGGTTTTATTTATTTATTTCTTAGTATCATCTCAGATATTTTTCTTGTAGATTTCCTAAATAATAAGCCACTACATGAAATTATCATCCATTTGTCAAAAGTGACTATTGTTAAACTGTTTATCTTTCTTCTCCCCTGGATTTATCTCTTTCTATACTTTTTGCTCTTTTGAATAGATGTGTTTAATAAGTTATTGGTTATTTCCTAATTTCTGGCAAAATGTATCAGGAATAAATGAAAACCATGTTCATCTACGTAGTTTCTAAAAGATTTTCTGCATGAAGTAGCTCTATTTGAATGTTGTAAAATCTCCACAATCTAGCAAAGAAAAGCATAATGAGACATGGCTATTAATCATGTGCTTTATATGCTTCTATCTGACTCACACGTCTCCATGTAAACACACTGCACTATCTTAATTTTCAGGCATCTACTATAGACTTTTCAAACTTTAAATTGATGAAGACTAACTGGGGCTCTTATGAAATTGTTACAAATTAGCTTTACTGAGTTCAAAGTAATGTTAAAAAGGAACTCTTATTGAAATCAGCTGGCCCCTGCCTCAGCTGTTGGGAAATATGCAAACATTGACCTAACCACAGTGTTTCTACCCATGATTTTGTTGCCTGACTGAGCGCCACCTAAACATTTCAGATCCTCAATACAGTCCCTAAAATTCATTGCTTTTAAGTTGATTCTGACTCCTAGTGACTATAAGAGTAAAACTGCCCCACAGGGTTCCCAGAGCTGTAATCTTTTTGGAAGCTGGCCACCACCTCATTCTCTCATGAAGCAGTTGGTACATTCAAATGACTGACCCTGGGTTGGCAGCTAAATGCTTTTGACTGTTACTTTGCAACTCCTTAAAGAAACCCTAGAATGCTGCAAAATCTAGACTAAGAACCTAAAGAACCCACAAATGTCCTTTAACTGCTCTGGGTGTAAAAATAAAAGACTTTGGACGAATCATATAAACACTTGACAATCAGTTCTAACATGGATCTGTGAAGCCCCATATTACTATAGTCACCAGATGTTCTGGGTCCCATGCCTGACTATGATTCGCTCTATATCACTGACACTGAGTGGTTGACAATGTCCATGCTGTTCAAGAAACAATGTAGTATTTTAATGTAAAGACCAGCACAGTGCTTCTTTTTCTATTTCTCCTACTTTGTAGGAAGAATCTCTTACTTTTTAATTTGTATTGTTTAGGGAGTAAATAGGAAATAAACATAATTTGCAAGACTTCATGGGATGACTCAGTTTCTTTATCACAGGCACAATGTTAGAGGATACCTTGTTATCCATGTCTAATCTATCAATTTACTTTCATCTTGCTATGGTCTTCAGGCTTTCTGGTTTGTCTCCCTATTTCTTTGCTCATCATCTCCACAACTACAGTGTCATGAGAAGCCTCATCCGTTCAGGAAGTTAACAAGCATCCAGAATGAGGTTTGTCATCAATTGGCATTTCACCTTTTTGCAGTGAGAAAACCACTCATACACTTTAGTTTTTCCCATAGTGCTGTCCCCGTAAGCTTTGTTCAACATCACAACAGTTTCTGCAGCATTTTCCTGAGCAGGAAACAAAATGTCACAGCTGCATGCTGTTCTCTTTGATCGGCTATCAACAAAAAAATGAGATTCCTGTGAAACAGCTTTTATGAAAAAATTCACTGTGACCAGAGAGAACCTTCCCAGGTGATGCCACTGGATGTACTAATTCAGAGTGAATTGCTTGATGCTAGCCTAGTGGACAAATGAGTACTTTGAAAGCTCAACCCAGCAGAGATTTTTCCATTTTTTTGTTTTGTTGTTTTTTTTCGGGGGCCTACCGCCTCGTGTATAGTAATAAGCTCCTGGTTTTGTTTCTCTAGAGAAACCTGCCTAACACACCCCTTTCTCTCCCTTTCCTTCTCTCTCTCCTTCTTACTATACCCCCCCCCCCCCCCCCCCACATATACATACAGGTTTGATTTGGTAGAGAACCCAGCATAATTTCCCAAACCTTTTAATTAATGTCAAAATCAATCCATCTTAAATTTACCAAAAAAAAAATACATTGTTCCTTCTATGTTAGAATTCAAAATATCCATGTTGAATTTATTAAAACATTCTGCAGTTAATTCGTTGCAAATACCCCTTTCAAGAATATAAATTGTGACTATACACATGGACCATACTGCATGGAATACAAACTAATCAAATTGAATTTATATCTGGAAAGAGATTGAAGATAATTTTAATATCTTCAGACAGAAAAATGCTAGGGGCTGGGACTATTGCAGCCTCCGTATGGATTACAAATCATTGGAAAGAAGACCAAAATCCTCACAACCGTACCAATAGGTAACATTATGAAAATGGTGATGCTGTCAAGGTGTCTTGCTTGGATCCACAACCAATGTTCATGGAAGCATCATTCAAGATATCAAAAGAGGGTTTGTGCTAGGTAAATCTACTTCACAAGACCTCCTTAGAGTAGTGAAAAGAAAGGAAGTTACTTTTAGGACTAGGGAGAGCCTGGCTCAAGTGTGGTATTTTCAATTGGCTCATGACATGTGAAAGTTGGACATTGAATAAAGAAGACCGAAAGAAGGATAGATACATTTGAATTGTGGTCCTGGAGAAGAATATTGGAAGTAGCATTGTCTATGAAAAAGAGAAACCCATCTGTCTTGAAAGAAGAATAGCTAGAGTGTTCCTTAGAGGTAAGGAGAACAAGACTTTGTCTTACACATTTTGACATGTAATCAGGAGAAACCTGTCCCTGGAGAAAGAAATCCTGCTTGGTAAAGTGGAGGGGCAGTGAGTAATGGGAAGGCCCTCAACTAGATGAATTGACACTCTGGCTGCAACATTATGATCAATGACGTTAACAACTGCGAGGATGCCACGGGACCAGTAGGTGTTTTGTTCTGCTGTGCGTAAGGTCACTATGGGCCAGAATTGCCTTGATGGTATCTAGCAACAACAACAACAACAACTATATTCCCTCTACAAGGTAACCCTGTTGGTCTAGTGATTACACATTGGGCTACTAAGTACAAAATTGGCCATTCTAGACTACCAGCTGCTCTTTGGGAGAAAGACGAGGTAATCGTCTAAGAAACTCATTAGGGCTGTTCTGTCCTGAACTCTAAGGTTGCTGTGAGTCAGAATCATCTTGATAGCAGTGAGGAGTTTTTTGTTTGTTGTTTTATTGTGCAGAAGATCCCATTGTGCAGTTGACCACACTATGTGAGGCATTATCATGGGAGAATTCTAGCCTATCCAAAATGGACATAAAACCTAAGTATCACAACTACCAAGAGGTTGAGCTTTCTGAAAACTATCACTCTTAAAATTCTTTATTGTTAAACGTGGGCACCCACTAGTAGGCATTTTTAGTGAATTAGAAAACATCTTTTCTGTCTTAAAGATGTTCAGCAGTATAGTGCAATGGGGTCAAGTTCAGTCCAATCATTCTTAGATTCTCTGTGATCACGGTGAAAGACGTTAAAGGGAAAGCAGGACCCGTGGAAATGACCCCCTTTGCCATTCCCTAAGACACAAAAGCAAACTGGGAGACTCAGCCACATCCATGAACATAGCAGGGAACTTTTATAAGTTGGTTAGTTAATCCTATATACTTAAACTTTAAATGCGAAATTAAATGATTAAATTCAGACCATCAGTCAAGAATGGATTCACACTTTCACACAATAAAAGTTTTAAATAACCTCATAAGCCTTTGTCACTAATGATGAGCTACTAATAAAACAAACTGGTCATTTTCTCTGAACTAAAGTGTGTATGTGTGTGTGTTTTTTTTTTTTACTTTCATGTCTACAATTCTGGCACAGAGTAAACACTGATTCAAAATTTGCAGTTTCTCTGGAGGTACATATTTATAAATATATTTATTGGACAATTCAAAAATAAATAATAATGTTTAACCATACTCAAATATTCCAAAAGTTAACTGAAATAAATACGGGAATAGAAAGTTATAGTGCAAAATATCTTGCTATCAATGCCTATGTTTCTTGGTATACACAAATTATGTATGCTGAAGGAAATACCTGAGTCAATTTAAGTATTCAATTGGTTGCCAGAAAGGGCAATTCTACATATTTTTTATCCAGTTGACCCAGGTAAACATGTAAAGTATTTAAAGCAACTAGGAATGATATAACAACCTTTGAGAGGATAGTGCAGAATAGTGTTTCATTCAATCTTGTGGCAGTTACATTTTATGTCAACATGAACATGTGTGGAAGTGTGGTGGAGTCCAACCTGGGGATTTTCTCTAAGAGACAGTGAGAACTTCTCTTCCCTCCTGCAGGGTTGGGACCCTGTGTTGGCCTTCAGGGGTGGTCTTCTGTGGGTCATAGGCTTGGAAACACGTTGACATTCTGCCATATTTCTACCTACCTTGGATCCATGTGAAATTGCACCCACCAACCCCTAACGGCAACGATGATGAAATCAATTATGATTCAATGTTAACGCTTTCTTAACCCTCTGATTTTCTTATCTAGGACATTTTATCAGATGCCTTTAAACATACGTCGTCCTTTAGCTCTTCTCGAGAAAGCCTTTCCTTCATTAGGACATTTTCATTCCAGTATTTCCTCAAAAACTAGAGAGATTTTCCTTTTCTTCTTCTCTTTTCAGTAAGAATAAAGTTAATGATCAGCACTTTTGCTTCAACACAGTTTTTCCTTAGTCATTTATATCACTATTCTAAAAATCAGTTTTGAATAAATATTGATTTTCAAGGTAGTTTTGATAAAATTATGTAGTATTATAGTAATGAATGCTCTTTTAAAATATAGCTGATAAGATTATTTACAGTATTTGAGTTTGTTTATAGTATACGTGCTATTTGCACATATATCAGGGTACATGATTTTAGAGAAAATATGAATGGCTAAAATAGCTATTTTATATACTTGTATACATGAAAGTATAGCCATATTATTTGAATAACTTTATCATCTAACCTTATACTCTTTTGGCATTATGACTTCCATCCATGAGTTATTTCACACAAACACACACCTATTAATACTCTCATTTTCTATGGGAAAAATAAAAAAGCTTGAACCACAGTTCTGATTTACCCATTCTGTTGAACCCAACTCTGATATAATCATTGTAATTTGCCTTTGCTTTCTTACATCTTTTTAATTTTTTTCTTTTTAATTTTTAAAGCATGCCTTATTGAAGCAAAAGAAATATATTTTTTTACAGAATTATGAATATATATTACAGAATTCCTTAAGGGACAGTGGGTTACATAATAGAAAACCATCTTCCAAGCTGTGTTTGTCTCGCCGAGGTGTGGAACCCTGCACATGTGCCAGCATTGCTCACAAATCACAGATCTAAATGACCAAGGCCTTGCGGCTTTCACAGATCTAGAGAGGTTTCTCTTTAATGGTGACTGGACCAGTTTCTGTACTGCTTCCTTTCAAACTTTAACGTGTTCTTTTCTATGTCAAAGCTTAGAAAAAATGTGGGAGTGGAGTAGTTATTAAGAAAAACCCTTTATATGAAATATTTTAATGAAAATTTATATGAACTACTTCTGTTAATGAGAGATGCACCATAAGAATAAGTAAAGCACAGGGAGTCTAGTCTGTCAGTAAGACACCCAGACTAGTTTTGTCCTTGCACAATACTTCGCAGAAAACAGTACTATATGATTTCATTCTTTTCTACTTTAAAATTTTATACAACATACCATGTACTTGATGATCTATAGCTCTTTTAATTTTAAATGCTTGACTAAACTAATACTTAGTGTTCATTGTCATTGGTAGTATTAAGAAGGAAATTTGTGCCAATAGAGTTGGCAATGAGACTACTGAGCATACATTCTCCATTCATTCATTCATCCTGTTTTTTATCAAAGGCAAATTGAAGAGCAGACGCTGTTTCAGAAATTGGAGAAACACTGAAGGTAAGTCATGAATCTCATCCATGACTCATCAATTGATATGCTAGAGAGAGAAACGGAGAAAGACAATAAACAAAAATAAAGTCACAAGATACTTTCAACAAATGATGAAGTCTAGATATAAAATCAAACCATGAAATGATAAAAGAAGACATTGAAATCATATTAACTGGTAAGCGATGGCCTTTTAAAATATAGTTCTATTGTCATATAATCCACATATCCTACAATTTAATTGTGCAATAATATTAAAGAGAGTTGTGCCATCATCACTGTGGCAGTTACATAATCTATTGCCAACTTGAGAAAGGGGTGCAGTCCAGCCTGTGAATCAGGTCAAAGCTTGATGATCTCAATTGGCGGCACTAAGGAGATAAAAAAAGGAGGCCCACTGGAGACCAGCCACACTCTCTGCTTCACACTCTTGATGACAAGTCAGATGGAGCTACACTGAAGGAGCCAGAGCCCTGAACCTGGAGGAGTCACATGGAGACCCAAGCCAGTATTGAGATGCTTCCACTGCCACTGGATCCATAAGACTTTCCACCCACTGGCCTGTGATCATTCTACATTCAGCATCCTTGTATGTGTTGCGTTAATCTGAAGAGAAATTTATAGACTGGTATCAGACACATGGGCTCGTATTGGATTATGGATTTGAACTAGACTGGCTGGGATGTTTTCTTAATATACAATTACTCTTTTATATAAAGCTCTTTTTATACATATATGAATGTCTATGAATTTGTTTCTTTTAAAATAAATCATTTTATTGGGGCCTCTTACAACTCTTATCATAATCTATACCTACATCCATCGTGTCAAGCACATTTGTGCATTTGTTACAGTCATCTTTCTCAAAGCATTTGCTTTCTACTTTAGCCCTTGGTATCACCATCTCATTTTTTTCTATAGGCAACCTGGGCTAACAAAATCACCACAATCAATTTCAGATTTTTGTCTTTTCAAACTCATTGTTGATAGCTCCCAATGTCCTCCCAACCTCCCCTGATATGCCCTTAGACAGTTATTAATCCAGTACTTGTCTCTGTATATTTATCTATCCTGGGTTCCACATACAGAAAAGCATGTAAAACACAAATAAAGAAAAAAAAACAATGACAAAACAACACAGAAAAACCTCAATTTAAAAAATGGCAGAAAATATTAAGCATTGAAATAACTTTAACATGGGTCAAAAGGGAGATCAAATGCTAAGTTGTTACATTTTAACCTAACTGCATCTGGCATAATTGATATTACAATGCTCTGTGTCTGCCAGAAAGGCTGTTCATGCACATAAACTCTGGTCAGAGGGCATTAACCATGACCTTAACCCCTGTGGGTATCCTACAAATAGCTTTTGGGCTTCCACTGTCATCCGAAGGCTTCTGAAACCTGGTGTTCAAAATTCAACCTCTGATATTGCTCCCTCCTTTAGATTTGGATTTTATTTTTTGTAATCCTTGGACCACACAGACCGTGTACTTCTTCCATGTGAACACAACTCATGAGTGATAGCCTTTTTGAGATGGTGTTTGCACTACAAACTAACAGAAAATATGTGGTCATTTAAAGATTTGGGTAAAAAGCACTCTGGGTAAATCCAAGTGAGTGAGGCCAAGGTACGAGCAAATGTGCATGTTTGATGTCTTTAAAGAGTAGATTGTTCTATTAAGTGTAGTGAACAATAAGGAGCATAGAATATGGAATTGGAAGCCCATCATAGGTGTTTAGAGGCAATTCTAATCACAATAACACCAGAAATAATAAAAGTATTGGAGTAAATTAATTAAAAGAAGTGCAAACTCATATGCCCCAAATTACAGAACATCATTTAAAGAAATTGAAGTAGATCAAATTAAATGAATGGACATCACATGTTTATAGATTATAAAGCTCAATGTCATTAAATGGCAATACTCCCCCAAAGCTATCTATTTATACAAAATATCTTACTGGTAGTTGAATTCTGAACACCCCATTTGAATAAGGCTATGGATGACAGTGAACACCCAAAATCCATTTGCAGAATCCCCACATAAATCAAGTCTCCATTGAATTTCTTCTCATTAATCAAGGATGTAGAGTGCATTGGAAAGTGGCATACCTCCACCTATCTCGGTTGTGTCCAGGTAGGGGTAGTCTCTCAGAGGGGCTTGTCTAAGTGTGTCCTTGATGGAGATCATCACACTGGAGACATACATGGGGTCACATTTATCATGCCATATCAGCCATGTCTTGACTGCCTTGGTATGAATGTCCTCTACCAATCCTGTAAGGTCATTTATCTAACACAATGTACATGCCCTGTGTTTACCTCTGTAGTCCCATCTATAACTGTGATGTAGTGATCGATTAGTTTGTGATGATTCCCTTTGTTCTACCCCTTATTTAACTAGTGTCATAAATGTGACCCCTCAGACACCTTTATGACCTGAATAATGGTCTCCCTCATCTAGATGATGAGTCTCTGTCATTATGGTGTTTTTACCTTTATAAGAATTAATAAACGTTCTCTTCAAATCATATTTGAAATTGGTGTCTCATTTGAATCCCCAAGCAACATCATGTCTCAAAACATCAACTGATTTTTTTGCTTTGATTTGACGATTTTTGTGGAAATTGACAAGTGGATTCTAAAGTTCACATTTAAGTGAAAACATAGTTTTTGCTAATTGGCTTTAGACAAAGTTGTCCATGATAGAAACATGAGGAAATAGTACTGGCACAATATTATACACACATGTTAATGAATGAAGATGGACTCATACTCTACATTTATAGACATCAAAACAGATTCAAAATGGATTTGACACCCAAAAGCAAAAGTTGAAACTAAAATCTGATAGGAGTAAATCTTTCATATTTCAAATTAGGACAATTTTATGACACCAATATTACAAAATAATGAAATAAAACAAATTAAAGTTAAATAAAAATTTTTAAGTATTTGAGTGAATGCCACTTAAAAAAGTGAGAAGAACCAATCAATGGAGGATAATGTTTCCAAGTCACATATTTGATCAAGGATCCCCATACTAAAATGCACTATCATGGAGTTGAGTCAGACACAGCCATAAGCCAAACACCAAAAGCCAGACTCACCGCTGTCAAGTCAAATCTGATCCATAGCCACCCTCTGGGACAGGGAAGAACAGCCCCTGTCATGGAGCAGTCGGTAGTTTTGAACTATGGTCCCTTATGCCAGCGGTGCTCCTTTCAAACTGGAAACAACCCTATTTAAGGTTTTCTAAACTGTACATCTTTACAGTAGCAGTCATACCCTTCTTTCTCTTGCATTTTGAATTGCTGAATTGCAGTTAGGAGCCTAACCCTCAGGGTCACCAGGTGTCCTTGATTAAGGATGAATATCCAGAATGTAAACAGAACATTTACAAATGAATAAAAAGTCAAATGCTCATCTTCAAAAGAGCAAACTATATGTTTTAGTTCTTATTGTTATGATTATTAACACAGGTTTCAGAAAGACATTATGAATAAGGAATCCATGACAGTTGCCTTAGGTGGTTTCACCATTGCCTAAATTCAAACTACAATTATCTTTCTCATCCACATTGGGCAATTTTTACGAATGGGACTGAAACTCCTGTTTAGCATGGATTGCGAGTTGATTTGGTATTTGATAACACGTTCTCAAAGCATATATGATTCTTAATCTTTGGTTTATAAAAGTCTCAGTTATAGTGCACAAGTTGATTTACTTTTCAAATAATGATAAGTAGCCTTCTCTGTTGTAAATTTATATGTTCCTATCGTGTGTCTTATTCAGTGTATTTGTTTTCATTAGTTTCATTGTCACTAAATATTCTTGCATCTGGGAACAAAGGGATGAATATCTTGATATGACCAGTTCACTAAGCTATTAGACCCACTTTCCTAGGACTCTGCTCTGAACATTCTTTGAAAAGAAAAAGAAATTAATAAAACAGAACAGCAAATGTTTGCAAAGAGTTTGCCTCCACACTCTCAGGGCATCTCCATCACACAGCTAATCTAAACCTCTCTGCTGTTTCCCACTATCATCTGTATCTCTTGTCAGCAAGATCTGCAAATTACCCTCGAACCATTCAATTCACATCTTGTAGTGTTTAATGTCTGTCTTTTTTGTCTTTTCTCTACATTAGTTCCTGCCAAATCCTTTCTTTGAAGGGAGAACAAAATAAATTCTGGCCCCAAAGAAAGGCCAAACCTAATTCCATCTTCAAAATGTTAAAGTGATGAAATAGTGCTTTACTCCTTTTGGGTCATGGTTATTGGAAGGGAGTGGAAAGTTTTCTAATTCATATAAACAATTCCATCAGCCACATGGGAAAGAAGCTGAGTAAATGCGTTGGTTTGGGCATTCCTAAAGCAGAGTTACACCTTCCAAAGTGCTAGCTAGGAGCAAACTAAGAGTTTGTGGAGTTCATGTTGATTTTATTCTTGGCAACCCTGAAAATTCCTAGTTTAAAAAGAAAAGAAAGTAGCTCTAACCTCTTCTTGGATCCACTATCACCTTCAGCCACAATATTTTGATGACTACAGAGTCAATGAATCATAATCAGATGGATTAAGTTGCCAACAGAATACCCATGAGTTTTAAAAATTAGATAACTGCAGGCTTGTATAAATATATCCCTTGCTATTTTGAGCCTTAAATTGGAAAAAATAAAAGTGGCTGCCAATGAAGGACTGATATTATATTTCTTCCAGCTCTCACTGTCTTCTAATAATCATCTCTGATATCTCAGCTTTGACTTCTGATTGAAGCGGTTTTGTACTGTGCTGCCCTTTTACTTTTTCCTCTAAACAAACAAACAAACAAATAAACCAAAACAAAGCCTGTCAGAGGTTCCCATGAGACGAGTACAATTGTACGGAATTTGATGGGAGATATATGCCCACAGTGAGTACCTCTAAATAGACATCCTAAACTTTCAAAGCAATCATGTCAACTAATTTCACTCTGGGAAGATTTTGTTTTTTCAAAGAGTTCAAATTCTCCTATTATTATACAATTTATTAGAGTTCAACAGGGTCAATAGGTGCCATCCTGCACTTCTGAGATGAACTTGTTGGATGGGCATTTCAAACCCAAGGTACAGTGTGCCATCTTTTATCCTTTAATTTTTTTGACCCCTGTGGGGCAGTTTTTCTCAGGTGACGAAAATAGACTACAAATATCCTGCTTTCTAATTGCGATGTGTGTGTCAAACAGAGAGCATGGGGCAGGAGGCTAGACAAAATAAATGTAAGGAATGATTACATGCAAAGGGAGAGACAAATTAGTCACTAGAGGAATCCCAGTGAGAAAGGACAGCTGTATAACACAGGGGTGTCCAGGCATTGCTACCTCATTAGAGTTTATTAACTGCAAGGAAATGGAGCATAAGAGAAAGACATGGTTTTGTGGAAGAGAGGAAGTCCTACATTTATTATTTGGTGTAGCAGAATTGCAGTATTCTCAAATTTCCATTCATCTACCCCTTCCTAGCTCACCCAAGCGACATCATATATGCCTGCCTGGTGTACTTCCTTGGGCTTAGTGAATAATTTTCCTGGACACAGAAAACATCATCATAAAGAGGAAATAGGAGTATATCTACTTTATAGCAATTCCATCTCCGTTCTCTTGACTGAAATAGCTTTCACCCAAACATCGTTCATCAGGTGGTTTCCCAGGATGAAAGTAGACATGAATAATTATCCAGTTGAAGAAGACCACCCTTTATGAGCAGACTGAGAAGCCATGAGCCTCACGATTCAAGGGTCAGTAAAAGTCCACTCTGCTCAAATGTAGTTTCTCACATTTTTATGCCAAGTATTTGAAAGTTCCACAACTTTCTTCTAATTACATCTTCCTTTTCAGTAGTGGACTTTAGCTTGTCTGCTTAAATGCTTTTATCTAGCGAATTTTAATTGGTACAATGTTAAGCTGTGTGGCATTGAGACATGATGTGGGGTGAGAGGAGTGAGGTTAGGTGTCTGAGATTGAATATTTTTGTTTCTTTAAAGATACTTCTTGTGGCATAAGGAAATAGCTAATTATTTGTTGCAACATTTGGAAGAAATAGTAGTAGGTGTTGCGAAGTTTTATGGAGGCAAAAGTAGGCTCAGCAAGAGGGTATCTGTCAAATAATGGAGCAATTTCACTCAGTGATAATGAAAAACAACAAACAAACAAAAAACACCAATCCTAAATGACACTTCATATCTGGAGTATTGTTTAAGGAATTATTGTATCCGATGGGAAAACTGTCTGTCCCTAGGGTTTCCTTTTAGTTTTTATATACTTTTAAATATCCTTTCTTATGCTCATCAATTAAAAAAAATGAAGAAACAGCTTTCCAATCTAGGCTTTGCGTACATTTGAACTCTCTGGAGTTTTCTAACTTGGGAAGCAAATCTCTTTGTAAGAAACTACTGTAAACCAACCACCTGATATGGAGCTTTGCTTTTCTACTGATATAGATACAAAGAGGTTTTCACCGCAGATTGAGCCATAAATATGACTGGACGCCATTCTGAAGTGAGAAGTCAAATGCTGTAATCAGTGGACCAAATTTGATGTTTCTGTTCTAGCAGCTGAACCACACCTTTTTCCTCACAAGGGAGATCTTAGTACATAAACCATGCAGAACATTGTTTTCTCTCATATTCTTGTTTCGTCAATTTAATATTCCTACAGTTAGATTTTATGAGTGTAGAAACAATACCATTTGATTTATAAAAAAGACAGGGAAATTGTATTTAGAAGGTAGATTAAAAATAAACTAGCAACCAATTTGCTTTTTACAGAATTTACTGACTAGTCATACTAATGAAAGTATATATACCATCAATCAGAATAAATATAAATTCGGAAAAAAGAGATCCATGGCCTAAGAGAGGCAGCTTAAGAAAATGTGTTTCTTGTTGAGAGTAGAGCAGTGAGGCACACTGAGAACAGGATCCAGAGTTCCTGGAACGTGGAGGAAAGCCGTGTGTGGCTCTGAGAAAATCAGGAAATGGCAGCTGGATAAACCTGGGAGGAGTTCCACGGCTTTCATTTATTGAAACATCCTAATGATGGCATCATAGTTCTGACAACCTCGGAACAAAGGCGAGGTTATTGTAGTGGAAATGGTGGCATTTTAAAGGAAGACAAAGAAGTCAAAGGGTAATTTGGCAAATGCCAAATTTTCTCTGGGGCACAAAGTAAAAGATGTGTCCAGTCCTCGAAGAAACACTTCACAAAAACTCTGTTTTATGCTATGCATAACTTGCAAAGTTCTTGTCGCTGTCAGAAATTGAACGTGTGCTATTGGGAGATTATTAGACTCATAAGCAATTGATGCTTAAAAAATTTCCGTGGAGCTAATGAAGGAGAAATGAGGATAATAATCATCACAGGGGAGTGCAATGATACTTTTATAGATTTTCAGAAAGAGATGAAACTTTAATTAGATATAGAACCAGGAAGTTTTTGAATATGGTAAAGTTGATCCAAAATAAAATTTGATAAAATGATTCATGACTATGTAAAGTTTGTTAATACTAGTTAGACTTACAAACTTTAGATGGTGAAATCATACACAGATGTGTGCCAAACAGAAAATAAAGTATGTGGTAACAATAAAGCATGCTTTAAATGGGAATTTTGGTGTGTGTGTGTGTGTGATTTAAATGGGAAAAAATGTACTTTTTTCTGCAGGAAAAAAAAACGTGGTTGAGTCAGAAACACAGGTAAAAATCAGTTGTATCTATAGAAAATGCCCCTATGGTATAATTATCTTAAAATATTGAGGAATATAATTTGTATATCATTTTATGAATAATCATTTCTCTATATCTATCTATCTATCTATAATTACTGGTGACTTTCAATGCAATATGTACTGCTTTCCTTTCTTAACAATCATACGAAATCACATTAAACCTTTATTTCCTGTAGCCCACTAAAAAGCAAATTGTTGTTGAGCCTACTGCTTTTCCAGTCCATTGAAAAGTAAGGCTATGAAATGGAGAAATTAGAATATAACTCTTAATTCTCTGGGCCTGGGTGACTGACAGGTCCCAGGCGCTCCCATCTAACAACGATATTCTCCGGGTGGCGGCGCACGGGTCCAGGGTGGATTTCACAGGCAGTTAGCTTGATGACTCTACAATTGCTTCCTGGTCTGTCACTTGCCTGCTTGTTGATGGGCGTCAATGGGTTTTCCTGGTCCCCTTAGGTGTAATTTTTTCTTGACTCCTTTTTGATCTTGAAGTAATGGAGCATTTTATCAATTTTCGTGAATAGGTCTTCATCAGATTTTTTTTCACCCCAAACAGCAACGTTCTCAGTTGCTTGGCCAGGGAAAGCAGGAAAAGAGGTGAGACAGGTCTCCTTCCTGGCTCTGTACACTTTCTGTGTTAACCTTTTAATGTGTTCCAGGTGGACATTCTCGTCTTCTCATCCACAGAGAATGCTTTTATTTTATTTTATTTTATTTTTGAGTAACACAATAATGTCCAGTTAACTCCTACTTAGCGTGAATGGTCCCTTATCAGAAGTCCAGTGTCAAGGGTGCTGGGTGCTGAGCTTGCGGGTAGCTTCATCTCGTTAGGAGTTTTTATTGTGACAATAGTTCTCTCGTTTTTGAGCTTTAGGGATCCGTGTTTGCACAATAGTTAGGTGGTCAGTTGCTAACCAGTAAGGTCAGCTGTTTGAACTAACAAGCTGCTCTGGGGGAGAAACGTGGTGATCTGCGTGCTGAGAGTTACAGCATTGGAAACTCTGTGGGCAGTTCTACTCTGTCCTTATGTGTTAGAATTGATGCTGTGGTCAAGGGTTGGGTGGTTTTTTCATGCCTGAGTTTTCCATCATTTATGTCATTCAACCAACAGGATACATTTGTCTAGTAATTTTTCGATTAAAAATGGTGGATTCTAGAATATTCCCTTATCTATGAGTGACTATTTGAAGAAAAGCTACTTTGCCATTATTTGTCACAGAGAGCCACCTCCCCTGAAAGCAAGAGCAATTATTAGGAAGCTACATGGGTGAAATAATTTAATTGACTTCACTTGGCTCTTCATTAGCATTCAAGATGCTTTCAAGGAATGCAAAGGAACAGAACTATGTGAAAGTACAGTTTATAGGACTAAGTTTAAAACTCTGTGACTACTAGCTCGCATGTAGTATTCCTTTTAAAACACTATAAGTAAAAAAATAAGGCTGTAAATCCTGCACTTAACATTTTATTAATCTTGTCTTGTCAATACATGTTCTTTTTGAGGGAAGAAACAACGCTAATGTAATGTGATGCGTTTTAGAGAAAGTCTTGATTTCTTTCCCTTATACAGGTAGTGTTTCAAGGATATAACAGATATAATTTAATCTCACATTCAAAACTAACAATAAACCTCTTTATAGTTTAATCTGTCTTTGCTAAATACTTGTCTGTATCCTTATCTTCATCGGGAGTACATTTTTGTGGAACGAATCATTTGCTAGGCTTTCTTCTAGAAAATATGACAAACATGACATGTTTTTCTCCCTTTATACCAACTGTTTAATTTTTGTACTGGCTTTAAGAAAATCAAATTAGTATTTCATCACTCACTAATATCTAGACCTTCATAGAATTTGGTTTTATTCTTATTAATTAATATTTCTGGTTTATTCTTTTTTTTTAAAATCATTTTATTGGGGCTCATACAACTCTTATCACAATCCATGCATACATCAATTGTGTAAAGCACACTTATACATTTGTTGCCCTCATCATTCCCAAAATTCACTTTCCATTTGGGTTCCTGGAATCAGCTCCTCATTTTCCTTTTACTCCTCCCCCTCCCTCCCTGCTACCCTCTCCCTCATGAACCCTTAATAATTTATAAATTATTATTTTATCTTATCTTACACTGCCCGGTGTCTCCCTTCACCCACCCTTCTGTTGCCCATCCCCCATAGAGGAGGTTATATGTAGATCATTGTGATCAATTCCCCCTTTCTTCTTTATTCTAACTTTGTCCTTTTTTATTCATTGGCTTAAAATGTTTTTTTGTTGTTGTTGTTTTTTAAACAAGCTACCCCACACTATATTTTAGGAGAATTGAGATACTAATAAATGAAGGAAGCCATAGAACTACTATTTTTTATACATGGGCATCTGTATGGCTGAACATGGTGGGAATTTTAAAATATATATGCTAATTTATTAATAAATTAAAACAAAACTAAGCAGCCTATTGTGTCAAGTCTATTTGGACTCAGTGGACCGACTGGACAGGACACAGTAGAACTGTCCCGGAGGGTTGTCAAGGCTGTAATCTTTACAGAAGTAGAGGACTGCCACATCTTTTATCTATGGAGTCATTGTGAATTCAAACTGCGGATTTTTTCGTTAGCAACTGCGTACTTGACCAATGCAAGGACTTGACTGATTATAGAGGACTGAAATCAATTTTTGTCAGTAAGTAGCAGTTTTCATGATTATAACCATCTTTCACAGTAGAGTTAAAGAACACCCCCCACCACCACCACCCAATAAGGCTGTTTCTTGGTGAAAAAAATAGTTTTGTTCCCAAATGTTCAGATTCAGGTCATCTTTGCAAGTTCTGGGCACACTGGCACCAAGGAATGAGAGAGATGCTAACTTCCTTCCTGTGTGTTCTGCCATAACTGAGCCATACTTTTACTGCTTCACTTCTCCTGCTACCATAATTTTGAATGGCTATGTGTGAGCCAGGAAAACCATTAAGTGGTACTAATATAAGAAATTTTAAAATAAAAATTATTTGAGTTGATTCCAATTCATAGATGCAGACTCTCCAAATAATCCAGTCTTGCTAATGAAAATTCATAAGTATGATTTGGAAATATTTGTTTTCAATATTATAAGATGAATGACATAGAATACCTTTTCCTCAACATGGTCAATCATGGTCTTGGTAAATACCATCACATTATTTTGGCTGAAAGAAGCAATAAGCAGCCTTTATTAAATAAGATGCTCTGTCTCTCCATTACATATAGCCTTTTATGATGATATACTTTACAGAATTCTCATTTACAGAAACAAGTACCTGTTATTTTCAAAGCCTGTACTAACTACATCGTTGAGTATGCTGTGAAACATGATCAAAATTGCCTCTAAAGTTGTGAGCAATCTAGTAATAGATGTAGGATTATTACTTCTCTGTCAATGAACGAGAAACAGATTTATAATAATAAGAGCCAGAACTGATAGGCTGGCAACTTTTCTGAGTATTTGAAATGTAATAGTTCATTAAGTTCTTATGAGAACTCTTTGAGGAGGGTCCTATTATTGACATCATTTTCATGTTATAGAGTAACTGAAAAAAGTAAAATTTACATTTCTTTGAAAGGTCGTTTGACTTATATATTGTGAGTCAGACCCTAGGTTTTAACACAGACAGTCAGGGTCCAGTACGGCTGTCCTTCATCATTTTGTTGTATGTCAGACCCATCAGATCAGAGATGGGGGTGCATACTTTTCCTGAGCTGTCAGAGAAAGAGGTGTCTGAGCTGTGAGTTGAAGAGTGCATAGAATGTGGGGATGGGAAGATGGAACGGAAAGGCTTGCAAAGGGTGAAGGACAGCACTCAAAGAGGAAAACTACATGGAAAGTATTTTGGAATTTAAATTTTGTGAAAGGATTCCTAGTGGAACAATGGTTAAGCACTCAGCTATTACAAATGGTATAAGGTTCAAACCCACCAACAGATCCAACGATAAAAGATGTATCAGGGTTCTGTAAAGATTACGGCCTTGTCTGTTCTAGAGAATCACTATGAATTGGTATTGACACAAAAGCCCTCAACAGCAATACAGTGTATGAAAAAATAAATGAATTGGGTATGGGAGCCAGATCAGAAAGGATCTTATGTGACATAGTGCTGATCGGATTCAAGTTACAAATGCAGATGAAGATACTAGGCACCTGGAACTGTCATTGAAATGGTAGGGGTCCCAGTGAAGACAGATTATGGACATGTTTACTTTATCACTTATCTGACCGACAATGAGGTTGAAAATAGTGAGTAACTTTCAAAATCCTGTTTATTAGAAAAAGAATGACGTTAACTTTCATTTATATCTACCTCAGTCAGGCTATCTTACATATATATATATATATACATATATATATATATATATATATATATATATATATATATATATATATAAAAGCGCTGGTTTCATAGTGGTTGTCTGAAAAGGGGTACGGTCTTGGGAACCCACAGGGGCAGTTCCCTCTTGTCCTTCAGGGTCGCTATCAGTCAGAATCGCCTCAGTGGTCGTAAGAGTGAGTATATATATTTCAGGCTGTCTAGTTGTTGTTTATAGAATGAAATTGCAAATTCCTTACACATCTGTGTACAATGTCCCTGATTTGAAATGAAGTGGTAGCGCAGAGGTCTCACACAGCCCTCACCAGCCACTTGTAGCTCTTTCTATCTGATCTGTGCATGTGGCTTTGAAGCAAAATTGAAAATGAAAATAAATCTCTCACGGTTTATCATGTGACTTTTAATTTTCCTTATTTGTAAAGATGTATTTATGATTATTGAATAATGTTTCAATTGTTGTGAAAGACATAGATTGAGTATTCTGTCTGAAAAGTTTGTCAACCCTTAGTCTAGGGATACAATCTCTTAGTGGAGAGTGAATGCCCATGCGGAGAATTAATAAAGAATAATAAAAGTGAAAGATTCCTGGGAGGCACAGGAGTTTACTATTGGCTACTAACTTAAGGGCTGCTGACTTGATCCGCCCAGCACTGTGACAGCAGTGTCTGGATGTAAGTTTAGGGGTCATTCTACTGCTTCACACAGGGTTTCACTACTAGGCAGAACTACCTTGGGGCCTGTACACTTGTATCTTGCTTTTTGGAGGACTGAAAACTAAAGAGAGGATTAAGCTGAGGATTTTGTACTTATTACTATCTTTTCTTGGAGCTCGCGTCTGCCAGATATTTGCTTGGGAGATTTTTTCATCTCCATTAAGCTTCCCCCACCCCCTCCTCCATTCAAACTCCTGCTTTGAGCATCGTGTTTAATAAGATGTATTGCCCCTGCTTATCCTGCCTGACAGTCTCAACAAGAAAACATTGTGCTACTTCCTCTTCTTCTACAGATATTTTCACTGTCCAATAAACAAAAGTGCTTATTTAATGTTTAAAATGTATGTCTATTAATACCCTCATATAAAGTAAGGTCCATGAAATCCAAACCATTTTATTTTGTTCAGTGATGTCTGCAAAATAATGGCTCCTAAGGGGCACGCACACATTTTTATGGAACAAATGACTGAAGAGAGAGGAACAAAAGGTAACTATGAATGGGAGAAATGCTACCCTTTTTCTCTACGCATTTGGTTTTGTTAAGATTTCTTACAAAACCTTTTGGGGAGTTAAAGATCGTCAAGACAAATAAACGGTAGTTAAAGTAACAAGTTTTTTCAAACCTAAATCTAGGGCTAGGTGTTGAATAGAAATGACATTGAATGAAATATACATTTGAAATCGTATTGCTAGGGTCAAGAAAATAAATATTAGAACAGGGAAGATGATATACATTACATAGCATGTTAATGTTCAGGTTTTGCTTTTGATATTTTGGGGAAAGTATTGTGAGTATAAACTGTTAGTATTTTCAGCCTGTACAGATATTTGTTAAAAATAAGTAAATAAAAAGAAAGAAAGAAAAAGTTTGCAATTTTGAAGGAACATGTAGTTTATTAGCAGGATATTTACAAAAAACTTTGGTAGTGTCCACTCTTACAGGAAGAATTTCAGCTGAGAGAATAGATTCCAGATGAAGTCTAAACCAGTCGCTAGGCAGATTGCAATCTTATTCTTGTTCAGGAAACATTTTGTTCCCTGATCTCAAAAGCTAACAAACCGAAGAGCATAAGTGTACTCAAGACTCAGGAAATGTATCTGAACAAAGATGCCTTTTCAATCTTAGGTCTTCTCAAAGACCTGGGTATTTATTTAATGTAAGGAAAAGTAAAAAACTTGTTATCAACATCAAAAAATTCTTAATTAAAACGTGGGGGGCTGGAGCAGTGATCCAAGGCCCATCTGTACACAGTGGAACAATCTCCCTACAGAGGGGCCACAGGGAAGGGATGAGTCTCCAGGGAAGGGATGATGCAGTAAAGCACCCATGAAACACACTATATTCCTCTGGTTCCTTGAGGCTGCCTCACCCCCCACTACCATGACCCCAGTGCTGCTTCTCAGTTCAGGCTAGACCGGAACATGTACACAGGTATAAAAAAGGATGGGAGTTCATGACACACAAAATCCATGAACAGGAGTGGGGATAGTGGTACCAGAAGGATAGAGGGAGCAGGGGGAGAGGAAGGGAGATAGGGGGAACCGATCACAATGATCGACACATAACTATACACCCTTTATACAGAGGAAGAATAACAGAAAACATGGGGGAAGGGAGACAGCAGTCGGTGTGAGAGATGAAAATAATAACAATGTACAATCTGTCAGGGGGCTATGAGAGTGGGAGTAAGGGGGAAAAAAGAGCCAATTCCAAGGGCTCAATAGAAAGTAAATGTCTAGAAAGGAATGAAGGCAACATGCGTACAAACATGCTTGATTCAATTGATGTATGGATTGCGATAAGGGTTGTACGAGCCCCCAATAAAGTGATTTAAATAATTATATATACAAAACTCTAAAAATTGCATAAATAGGTTGACTTTTCAAAATAATTTTCATTTAGTTTTACTATTATATATATTTTAGAAAGATGCACTGAAACACTAAACTAGGTAGTGATAAATAGTTGAGTCAATAATGCTATTGACTAATATGCTTGTAATAATTTGAAAATAAGGCCAGTGTGCATTGTAATAAGTGCCCATGATTCATCTTCATACATGTGACAGTAAGTAAAAAGATATATGTATATATAGCTACTAGGGTTCAAGTTCATATATGCACAGGTTTATTCAAATAAATAAGCAATTACACCGTTTTTCTTACATACAATTCATATATCCTATCATTCAATGTTTCAATCATATTTAAAAGCATTGTGCAATCTTCATCATAATCAATTTTATAACTTCTTCTTGTTTTCCTGAACTCATTGTTATTAGCTCCTCATTTCTCCCTAACTTTCCCTGCCATAACCCTAAGAAACTATTAATTCAATTTCTGGCTCTGTAGATTTCCCTAACCTGGATATCATAACCAGAAAAGTATACAAAAACAAACAAACAAACAAACAACCCAACAACAGTAGCAAATTAAAACAGCAAAAAGCTCAATAGAAAATAAAGCAGGAAATACTAAAAATTGTAGCAAATTTAAAATGGGCCAAAGAAAGAACAAATGATAAGGTGTTAAATTTTAATGTAACTACATCTGCATTAATTCATTATCCAGTGCTGATCATTTTCATCCGTGGTCAATAGTCAAACAGAATTCTCTGGAGGCTTAATAGCGCCAATACGTCTTTGGTCTTTCACTGTGATCCATGCCCTTCTGCAAACTGGGTACTCAGAATTCAAGCTTTAATACCATTCCCTTCTCTGGTCTTGTGTATGGTTATGCACAAAGCTTGGCCCACTCAGGCGGGTGTGCTTCTTCCATGGGAAAAGTGAAGCATAAAGACCACAGAGCAGTGGGTGCTGTCCAGTGGATCCAAAGTCAGGGGAAACATGGCAGGCAGGATTTGGCAGCTTCGCTGGAATCGCTCTTCATGGTCAGGAGGAAGGCAGAGGAAGGAGGAAGAGAGAGGTAGTTCTCAGAGTCCATCACGCTCAGAAAAAGGGCCACACCCCCAAGGAGGTATTATCGAGCTACCACTTGATTGACAGGTTTAACTCCACCCCTAGCCAGGAGTGTCTCACTCACTGCCCACTCATAGTGTCCCTACGTTACATTCTGAGAATGTAACTGTTTACAGGAGTAGAAAGCTCCATCTTACTCGAGAGGAGCGGCTGGCGGTTTCCAACTGCTGTTCTTGCCATCGTAGCCCAACTTACAACCAGGACACCATCAGGGCTTTTGCCAAGAATGCCTGCCGAGTTGACCTAAAATCACCCAACTACCATGACCCCTTGTGGACTGGCTGTTGTTTGCAGTGACAGTACAACATCGTTATATGGCAGAAACTGATTGATCTCCGCTCACCCCAACATGAGATGATAACTCCAGTTGAGATGAGGCCTCCTCTGTTGAAATAGTTTTTGAGGTTTTCAAGTAAAATGGATGAGATGTGGTTCTTGATCATTAGGCAGGAACACTACCTTGTTAGGTGGGAGACTGGAGTAGATTGCATGGGGAGATGCCTGGCTTTGGCTTGGTGTCTGTCCTTATAGTAGTGAACTCAGACAATATTTGTCCATTTGTAATTGACTAGCTTTACATAGCCTACTGTTTTCCAAGTCCATTCATGTCATGAGGTGTTTCATAGTTTCTTCAGTAATTTTTAGGAATGCATAGTATTCCATTATGTATATGTACCAGAATTTTTTTATCTATTATTTTACTGATGGGTATTTAGGCTGTTTCCAGCTTCTTGCTATTGTGAACTGTGTTGTGATGAACATGGGGGAGCATATGGTAGTTTATGGTGTGTCTCTGACTTCTTTGGGGGTATAAACCTATCAGAAGTATTGCTGGATTTTATAGAACTTCTCTTTCAGTTATTTTAGGTAGTGCCATACCATTTTCCACAATAGTTGTATATGTCTACAAGCAGCAATATATGAGAGTTCCAGTCTCCTCTCATCCATTCCAGCATTCTTCTTTCCTGTTTTGTTGTTGTTTCAATGTTTATAACTTTTTTATTTATTTATTTTTATTTTATTCAGGGCTCTTACACTTCTATCACAATCCATACATATATCCATTGTGTCAAACACATCTGTACATATGTTGTCATTATCCTTTTAAAAAAATAATTAAAAAATAATAATTTCATTGGGGGCTAGTACAACTCTTGTCACAATCCATACATATAATCCATTGTGTCAAGCACATTTGTACATTTGTTGCCATCATCATTCTCAAAACATTTGCTTTCTGCTTTATTTAGCCCTTGTTATCAGCTCATTTTCCCCCTTCCTCCCTGCTGCCCCCTCCCTCATGAACCCTTGATAATATATTAATTTTTTTTAACTTCCCACTTTTATTTTTATTTATTTATTTATTTTCCTGTAATTTTAAAAAATCATTTTATTAGGGGCTCATACAACTCTTATCACAATCCATACATACATCAATTGTGTAAAGTGCATTTGTACATTCATTGCCCTCATCATTCTCAAAACATTTCCTCTCCACTTAAGCCCCCGGCATTAGGTCCTCATTTTACCCCTCCCTCTCCACTCCCCACTCCCCCATGAGCCCTTGATAATTTATAAATTATTATTTTGTCATATCTTGCCCTGTCCAACATCTTTCACCCACTTTTCGGTTGTCCGTCCCCTAGGGAGGAGGTCACATGTAGATCCTTGTAATCGGTTCCCTCCTTCCTACCCACTCTCTCTCTACCCTCCCAGTATCGCCACTCACACCACTGGTCCTGTAGGGATCATCTACCCTGGATTCCCTGTATTTCCAGTTCCTATCTGCATCAGTGTACATCCTCTGGTCTAGCCAGACTTACAAGGCAGAATTCATGTCATGATAGTGGGAGCGGGGAGGAAACATTTAGGAACTAGAGGAAAGTTGTATTTTTCATCGCTGCTACATTGCACCCTGACTGGCTTTTCTCTTCCTTGTGGCCCTTCTCAGAGGGGGCGTCCAATCAACTACTGATAGGCTTTTGGGTCTCCACGCTGCCCTCCCCCTCATTCCCATTGATGTGAATTTTGTTTATTTGTTTGTTTTGTTTTGGATCTTTGATGCCTATTACCTGGTCCCATCGACACCTCATGGTCACATAGGATCGTGTGTTTCTTCTATGTGGGCTTTGTTGCTTCTTAGCTAGATGGCTGCTTGTTTATCTTCAAGCTTTTAAGACCCCCAGATGTTATATATTTTGATAACTAGGCACCATCAGCTTTTTCACCACATTTCCCCATGCACCCATTTTGTCTTCAGTGATTGTGTCAGGAAAGGTGAACATCACAGAGTGCCATGCTAGTAGAACGAATTGTTCTTGCATTGAGGAGTACTTGAGTGGAAGCCCAATGTCTATCTGCTGCCATAATACTTTATACATAAATATATGTACATAGATCTGTTCCCCTGTCATTATAATATGTAATACATATATGTATTTACATATATGTTCTTTGCCTCCCAGTTCTTTCTTCTATTTCCTTTTACTTTTCTTCTGTCCCACTATCATGTGTGGCCTTCATTTTGGTTTTGATAATTCTTCTTGGCTACATTGCTCTTGATCAAGCCCTGCCCCCACACATCCTATACCTTCCTCACTATCAATTTTACATCACTGATTCTTCCCTTGTCCCTGGGTTTGTTGACACCTCACTCCTTTTCCCCCAGCTCCTCCTCCCCCATGTCCCCCCGAACATCGGCACCACTGTTCTTTCCTCCGGATTGTTCATCCCGCCTATCTTGTCCAGATAGAAAATAATACATGCAAAAACAGAGTAATGCAAAACATAACAAAATATTTTTAAAAATAAATAAACAACAAGCTAATACAACAAAACAAAAAAAAATAAAGAAAAACCAACAGCAAAAACTGAAAAGCCTTCAAACAGTTCCAGGTCTGTTGTTGTTTTTAATTAGGCTATTATTGTGGGTGAAAACAAAACATATTTAAGCATACTTCTGTGATGAGTCAATGAACTTGAGTTATGATGCTAATGAGACTATTGTAAGCGTGATGGTCTGTCAGAACAGATCAACCTACCTGGGAGGAAGTACAGCCTGAATACGTCTTAGAAACAAGGATGGTGAGACTTTGTCTCGCATAATTTGGACATGTTATCAGGGGATTCCAGGCTCTGGGCAAGGACATCATGGCTGTTAAATTACAAGGGCAGTGAAAAGGAAGCAACTTCCAGGAGATGCATTGACACAATGGTGGCTGAAACAATGGGCTAAAACATAACCATAATTGCGAGGATGGTGCAGCCTCAGACAATGGCTCATTCTGTTGCAGTAACATCTCTATGATTTGGAACCAGATGGGGAACACCTAACAACAATTAGGACAAGTGGATGGCTGAGGCAAACTACTTTAGTAATGCTGTTATCTCAGTCTTATTCGGTGACTTCAAAAGGAAAATAATAATACAATGGATTCTCATGGTTTCTGCTAGGCCAATTAAGTTCAAGGCAGAGATGCCATCTCAGAAGGTCATGCATGGCCACTGCCCTTTTGGGGTTCCAAAGAATCCATCTTGATAGAAGTTCACGAATGGCCCATGATAAGGGGAGTTAATAAGAAAAAAATTAAGAAAATTTAAAGCTGAATTGGTGATTAAAAAGTCCAGGAAAACTGTACAGAGGAAATTTGTTTGTTGTTCTTGGGTTTTTTCCCTCCATCACCAACGTTCACCAGCTCACTCGTCAAAGATAGAAAGGGCTGTCATATGAAAATTTCATTGGGAAATTTTATCCCTTCATCCCTCCACCCCGTTCTCTTTAGATCTCTTTGGGTTTATAAAATTCAAAGAACATTTAAAAGGAATATGATTTCAGTCCCCTGAGGAATGCCAAATCTTCTCCTTTTATGTGGTATAAAGTGTAATGCTCATCCACAAGTGTTTAGAAGTTGATGGGAGTTATGTTTTAAAAATCTTCATATTTTGATACATTTAAAAATTTAATCGAGCTTTCAGTAGCAATCATTTTTTACTTACTTATGTGTGTATGTGCGTGGGTGTGTGTGAGTATATCTAACCTGAGCCAGTGCTATTTGCGGCTGAATATTTCTATCCATTGTGATCCTGTATGTATCAGAGAACTAGATGATTCAAAAGTTTTTTCTGAGTTTGATTTTTTAAATTGAGGAGTCAATCACCAGGCCTCTCTTTCAAGGAACCTCTGGGTGAATTTGAACCTCCAACCTTTTGGCTACCAGCCAGAGGCACTAGTCATTTCTACCACAGTGTCTAGTGTGTGAATATGCCTCCACTCTTATCTGCTTAAACTCCATTGTCTTGTTCTTAGATATTTCTTGAAGGTATTTTCTGGATAATTATGATTTGAAAATAACTTTAACATGTTATCAAATCTATTGTCAAGGAAATTTTATAGATATTGCTATCCAAAATAATATCACATACTTAAACACTTTTTATTATTTTTTGAACTAAAGGATATGCAATATTTAAGTGTCTTTAACAACATATTTACTGACAATTTTGACTTGTTCCTTTTAAATTACTTTTATGAAGTTATTTTTCAAATGGAGGTGAAAACATCTTGATGAAGGGGTTGCAGTCTTCCTGATCAATATACATGGAGCCCTGATAAATGTGCTAGTTCAAATAACTATCTTTATTGGGTGTATTTGGTTCCTACAACTGCTGTAACAAAGTACCACACAATGACTGATGTATAAGTATACAAATTTATTGTTACATAATTCTTGAAGCTAGGGTTTTGAAATTGTAACATGAGTCATGCTGATCCCTTCCGAGGTATCAGTTACAAGCCTCTCACCTAGCATTTGGTGATAGCCAAGGACTCTCAGTATTCCTCAATGGCACAAATGCATCAGCCCATGGTGCCCTCATTTCCGCCTAGGTGTCTTCTTCCTCTATGAGTCTTACCCTTTTTTGAAAGAACTTCACTTATATTGGGTTAGAACACACCCTACTCCAGTATGCCCTCATCTTCACTGATGACATGTTCAAAGAGTTCTACTTCGTAAGAAAGCCACATTCACAAGTACCTTGGATTAGGATGCCAAGGGATTTTTTGGGGTGTGTGTGGGGTGGAACAAATCAACACAAAACACTAGGTTTGGCTGGATAAACAATCTGAAGGAGAAAACAAAGGGACCAATGGTTCCCAGGGGGACATAGAAGAGGGGGGAGTAGGGGAAAGGAAGTAGTGTTAAACAACACAGGGACAAGGGAACAACAAGTGATCCAAAATCAGTGGCAAGGAGGGTGTAAGAGGCCTGGTAGGGATTGATCAAGGGCAATGTAACCAAGATGAATTACTGAAACCCAAATGAAGGCAGAGCATGATAGTGGGACAAGAGGAAAGTAAAAGGAAATAGAGGAAAGAACTAAGAGGCAAAGGGCATTTATAGGGGTCTAAATACAGGCATGTACATATGTAAATATATTTATATGTGATGATGGGGAAATACATCTATGTGCATATATTTATGTTTAGTATTAAGGTAGCAGATGGACATTGGTTCTCCACTCAGGTACTCACTCAATTCAAGAACACTTTGTTCTACTAAACTAGCATTCTATGATGCTCACCTTCCTGACACAATCATTGAAGAAAAAGCAGGTGCATAAGAAAATGTGGTGAAGAAAGCTGATGGTGCCTGGCTATCAAAAGATATAGCATCTGGGGTCTTAAATGTTTGAAGGTAAACAAGTGGCCATCTAGCTGAGAAGCAACAAAGCCCACATGGAAGAAGCACAGCAGCCTGTGTGATCACAAGGTGTCTAGGATCAGGTATCAGACATTAAAGAACAAAAAAATCAAATCATTGTGAATGAGGGGGAGTGCAGATTGGGGACCCAAAGCCCATCTGTAGGCAACTGGAAATCCCCTTACAGAAGGGTTGCTGGGAAAGAGATGAGCCAGTCAGTGTGCAGTGTAGCTAAGATGAAACATACAACTTTGTTCTAGTTCTTAAAGCTTCCTTCCCCCCAATATCATGATCCCAATTCTACCTAACAAATTTGGCTAGACCATAGCATGTACACTGGTACAGATAGGAACTGTAAACACAGGAAATCCAGGACAGATGATCCCTTCAGGACCAGTGCTGTGAGTGGCAAAATAGTTTGCTGAGTCCCATGGCTCCTGGGCTCTTTTATTTACATTTTAGATCTGGTCACACTAAGAGTAGGCTAATGACATTAATCCAAGGGTTGTTACCTTCATAATGACTGAGTATGGATCAGAAACTGGAATTTTCTAACTCAATGCCCATGCTTTTTACGGCATCATTTTAACTCTCATGGGGCACTCTGTCCCATTATGAAGCTGACATTATTCCATGTGATAAAAATCCTCTCCCTATTCACCCTAGTTCATATAATCATATTCCAACCATGTGCTCCTACATGGAGGTCTTTTCTTAGATTCCTATTATATTTCCATCTTTTTTTTTTATAATAAGGAATAGAAAGCCAATTATCACTGAGTGCAGAGAAATTAAAGTGCAAAAAGCCTACGATATTGAACACTTTCTAGTTATTAGCTAATGTCCTCTGTCATCTACACCGCAGAGGAAGGCAGACAGCTACATCTTCCAGCATGTCATGTGAAGGGGGGAAATGATTTGATACCAGTGGTAAAATCAGGTTTGTGCTGCATAACATGATGCTCATTAATGTAAAGGAGGGAGTAATGAGTTTGAAGTGATGCCATATGGCAGGTCATAACCTACTCACATCATGCATTTCATGAACAAGTTAATTTTTTCCCCCTCTGTCTGGTGCCCAGAGTTATTTCAGAAGACTTCAGCATCTCTCATTTAAGACAAAAAGTCAAGTCCCAGCAGAAACCATGAGCTTCAGGGTTTGGACAAAGGGACTTTTCAAGTTTCGTATCATCCTTAGACTTTCATGCACCAGCTGTGAAAATCAATTAGCCCTGGTGAAAACCGAGCTGCTCTATGTTCTCGAAATGAAAAAGGCCAACTGCACACGAGCAATTTTCTCTCTCCTTACAAAGGCGAATGTGGACTTTGAATCTTTTTTCACTGCTCTGTAGAATTGCCTTTTACTTCTCTGTTGAAAGTTGCCAGACATGCCAGGAGATTAACACAGAAGACTCTTTGGAGAGGCAGGAAAATTATACCATGGCACACCAATGACGTTTGTGACTCCCTCAGGCTGGTATGCAGCCATCAGACAGTCAAAACAAACACCTCCCAAACACAGGCCAGAACTCAGCTCCCCTCCGCCTCTGTTCCCTTGATAAAACCTGAAATAGCTGATGGGACCTCATCAATTTAAAGACCCAGCTGGTGCTGCAGATAATGCTTCAAGAAAATTACAGTAGGAACATGTTACCTGAAAGCTGGATAAAGAGTAAGACTTGAAAGGAAGAACAAAAATTTAAAAAAAAAAAAAACACAACAAAACAACAGCAGCACCAAAGGGCACAAGTTCACTCACTGGGAGTAGAGACTTGAGATTTTCTTTCTTCTGATGACGGAAGGTGGCCACTTCTGGAGAGTGGAATCCATAAAGTATCCCCTCTTGTGACTCATTCTCAGCACCAACTCCGTTTTCTAGAAAATCATGTTATTAGTGGCCATCAAGTCAATTCTGACTAATATGCTGCTATCACTTCAAGCATGCATTTGTTTTTTTCCTCTGGCAGTGCATGGCACTTTAAATATTCTTTGCCAACACCAGTATTCAAATGCATCAATTCTCCTGTGGTTTTCCTTCTTCATTGTCCAGCTTACACATGCATATGAATGCCCAGGCATTCCTTAGGTTAGCCAGTTCCTCAGACTTCCAAGTCAGGCCCTGTATAGAGGTCCTGTGCAGCCAACTTGCCCCATGCCACACATTAAAAAAACACACCATGTCTTGACTGCTGCCATTGACTGTTCTTCTATATAAAATGAAACCCTTGACAACTTCCATTTCTTCTTTGTTTATCATGATGTCTGTTTGACCAGGTGTGAGGATTGGTGTCTTCTTACATTGAGTGGCAATCCATATTGAAGGCTGCTGTCTTTGATTTTTATCAGGAAGTTCTTCAAGTTCCTCCTTGCTTTCATCAAGCCGGTTACGTCATCTGCACATGACCAACAAGGTGGCAAGGGGAGAGAAATGAGTTGCCTTTCATGTCAATTGGGGATATTTCTAAAATGGTTGGTAAAAAGTAGTTGAAAGAGAGTGCAAACCACAACAATTCTGTTGCTCTTAAGTTGTAATAACTATCACCATTTGAGATCTCCTACCCTAAACCACGTCATCATATTTTTTCTGTATTTGTGTATTTCTCCTTATCTCAAATATGGAGAAAGTAGTAATACTAATCACTCAGAATTATTTTCAGGGAGAAAATTGACTTAAGGATGTTGTAACATCCAGAATACCATAATTGGTTATTAGCATTGCTAATATATGAATCCACTAGCCATTTTGTGTGACAAATATGAGAAATGAATCTGTAGGCTCCCATGAAGACTTACAGGCTTGGGGTAACAACAAATCACTTGTCTGCTAGTTTGTTCTGCTGGAGTGGCTGGAGTGTTGCGGTGATGTTGGACACGATGCCACTGGTTTTTTGAACAGCAGTAGGGTCACCCATGATGCACAGGTTTCCATGGAGTTTACAGAATAAGATAGCCTAGGAAGAAGAAACTGTAATCTCTCCAAGATTATCGACTAAAAATCTTACTTATAGGTGTTAGTCTGGGTACTTTAGAGAAACAAATCCACAGAAACTCATGTATAAGAGAGAGTTTTACATAAAGGTTAAGTGCACATCAAGAAAACATCCCAACCCAGTGCTGCCCAAGCCAAGTCCAACATTAACCCATGTGTCTGTCACCAGTCCACAAAGTCCTCCTCCATGTCAAGAAATGCACACTATGACACCGACTGCAGGAGGAAAGCCGAATCACTGAATGTGTAAGCATCTCAGCACTGGCAGGCGTCACCACACGGCTGCTCTAGCACCCAGGGCTGCATCAGGGTAGGTCCTCCTTGGGGATGTCTTGCAGGAAGTGAGCCTTGCCAGCTAAAGTAGGGAATTGGTTAAGGCAGCTACACCCTGGTCCCACCATCACAAAACAAGAGACCCGAGAACTCAAAAGGTCAGGTTCACCACGCCATTTATCCCTCTGCCCTTCAATTAACCCCACATGTGTTTATCAGCCAGGTTGGCACAATAAACTTCAGCTATATCAGTGTAGCTGGAAGGATTGCTTAAAATAGTGCTGAAAGATGAGTCTCTCAAACAGGAAGGCATTCAAAATACAAGTCAATGTTAATAAAGTGGATGGAACAAAGCTTTGGGGGCCCTAGCTTGCTGATGGAACATGATGTAAAATGAGGAGAAATAGCTGCAGACATCAATGAATAATAATAAAACAGAATGCACAAAGAATGAATCTAGGAATATTGCAAGCAAGTCTCTAAAAATGAAATGCAATGCAAAATATAGTCATCCGAGGCATCAGTGTGCTGAAACACACTAGTACTGGCCACTTTGACTCTGATAGTTTACTCTCAGAATAACAAGAGGAATGGTGTCATATTTATTACGTAAAGTTCTATCCTGAGGTACAATTTATTCTGTGATTAGATAATATCTATAAGAAAGATAAGTTAAAATCGCCATTATTCATAATAAAACCAATGCTAAGTTAATGATGAGGAAATTGAAAACCTTTAACATATTTTTCAATCTTTAATTGAGGAAGCATGAAATCAAGATTCATTGATAATCACTGGTGATTGGAATGTGAGTGTTGTAAATGAAGAGGAAGCATTAATAGTTGGAAAATCTTCTCTGGATAGAGGAACAGTGCTGGGGATTGCTTAATAGACCAACAACCACTTCACTGCAAATACCATTGTTCAACTACATTAACTGAGATTATTCACATGAACTTCATCCGATTAACTATACAAGAATCAAATTTGGGAGGAAGAGACTATGGAGATGATTTATATCATCAGACAAATCAAGGCTAGAAATGAACTGTGATGCAGACCAACAATTGCTGATATGCAAAATCACACGGAAGCTGAAGAAAATAAAAACAAGTCAACGAGCCAACATGTGACTTTGAGCAAACCCATCTGAATTTCGTGACTATCCTAAGAGTAGATTTTACACACTGAACAATAATGACAGAGACCAGATAAGTGTTGTGATCATATCAAGTACATCATAATAAAGAAAGCAAAATATCAAGAATTCAGGACAGCTCAAACTCTCAGGTAAAGTAGTGGGAATAGCCATACCATGAGGGTAGGGGGATGGTGCGGGTAGAGAGGGCGGTGGGAAGAAACGGGGAATCTATCACAAGGAACCCAGGGGGACGAATAACAGAAATGTGGGTGAAGGGAGACAACTGACAGTGGAAGACATGAAAAAAACAACGATAATATATAATTGATCAAGGACTCCCGGGGGTGGGGGTTAAAAGAGGCACTGATACAAGGCCTCAAGTAGAAAGATAAGGTTTTGGAAATATTGACGGCAACATACGTACACGTGTACTTAAGACAATTGAATGATGGATTGTTAGAAGTTTTGTGAGAGCCCCCGAATAAACTTAATTTCGAAAGAGACAACAACAACGTGTATGTCAGAAGAGATGATGAAACTTGCTCTCAAACTGAGAGAAACTAGAGAAATGTGTGAAAGGTTAAAGTAAACAAGGTAACAACATTTCAAAGGACCGGTCACAATGATTTAGGTTTAGAAAACCCAGCAGGAAGAACATGCTGAACATGTCGTAAGCTTAAGGAAGTGCACAAAAGAATGTAAGCCTGAACTGCAATATTCAAGTATTCTATGGCAAAATATATAACTGGCAGCAACAAAAGAAGACAAAAAGATATACGATGTTCATATATGAGGTTCAAACATTTCAGAAGGGTACATCTGAACCAGAACCTCTTGGAAGAAGAAACACGCAGTGCGCTGAAGACCCTGAGGAAGAGCCAGCCTCCAAGCGCTGCAATTTCATATACAGCTTAGCATCCCATACTCTGCTATCTCACAGGCTGAGCAAGTTGATAAGTCATTGCTTACCTAACAACCATTCTTGTTGTCAGATGTCTTATAGGAACCTACAAATAAGCATTTGTCGCAAGAAAATGTAACGCAAGTGATTTGTGAATTTTCAGGTTGATCTATCCTATTGAGATCAGTTTACTAGTTTTAGGGCCCCCGATAAATATGTGAATATAAAAATATGGCCTAGTCTTGATGAAATAATGGACTCATCTGACACAAAATGTTTTCTTTTCTATCCTCCCTTAAGGGTTCTATGGGAGTAAAGAAAGGACAATGAATTAAACATGACACCAACTTTAGCTTCTATGAGTAAAATGTCCCTTGGTAATGCCATCTAAAACCCACAAAGATTTCTCAGGAGTGTAAATCAATTCAACAGTTGCTGATTTTAATTGGGAGGATAAACATTGCAGACCACATGCTGCAAGAATTGTGTTTATCCACTTTGTACTTCTCAAGAACAAGAGAGAAACAGCTTGGGATATCCAGCGAAAGTTCTAAAGTTGTCTTAAGTTCTCGACTCGTGCAAAGCCACAGTGGACAAAGAACTTGGGTCAAGGTTTTCAGAGCTGCTCTGTCACTCCCGTTCAGCAAGGGCTGTGTGTAATGTTGGCCTGTGCGGAACAGAACCACAGAAGGGGGTACATAGTCAGTTTGCTAGAAGCTGGAGTTCCATGATGGAGAACCACGATAGCCGGGGTTCTGTTTTGCTTTGTTGTTTTTTGTTTTTTTATAAGGAAAAATATTTTATTAATTATATATGGTAACTATCCAGCTACATCTTCTGGAAGTATATGAACCATAATTTTAATGTTGTGGGAAACTAAATATTAGTAATATTTAGTTAAGTCATTACAAGTACTAGACAATTTCCAACTGTATGAAGGAGGTATTATCATTTACTTATTTTCCTCTTTTTTAAACACATTAGGGGCTCACACAACCGCCATCCAAATCCATACACACATCAATTGTGTAAAGCGCACCCGTACATCGTTTCTCAAAACATTTTCTCTCCACCCAAACCCCCGACATTAGGTCCTCACCCCTCCCCTCCCTCCGCAGCCCCCCCCCTTCATGAACCCCTGACAGCCCATAAATGGGTACTTTGTCATATCTTGCCCTGTCCGACGTCTCCCTTCACCCACTTTTCGGTTGTCTGTCCCCCAGGGAGGAGGTCACACACAGTTCCATGCAATCGGTTCCCTCTTTCCTACCCATTCTCCCTTTACCCACCCTGTTTTGCCACTCACACCACTGGTCCTATAGGGCTCATCCGTCCTGGATTCCCTGTATCTCCAGCTCCTGTCTGTACCTTTGTTTTTAACACACAAGCACACACCCGGCAAATTAGAAACCATCCCTTGGGTTTCTCTTACTTTCTTTGTGTTTGCGTCTTTCCTTATTTATTTTATGAAGTTGAAATTTGTTTATTTTCATTACAAGTCTTATTATGATCTTAGAAGGCATTTTATTGCTCTTTCCATTAAAATTAACACGGTCATTTAAATCATCAGTAGACTCTCTCTACACAAACAGTTCAGCGACATTAGATAGAGTTTTCACAATGCAAGTATTATTAATTTTAGACCAAGAAATATTATCAGCTCTGATTCCATTGCACAAAATCTCTGAAATATTCTTTACGGAAACAGAAAGCATAAAAAGCACTGTTTCTTTTGATAAGAAAAATAACCCAAAAAAGCCCAGAATCCTTCCTCTGACTTTTCTGTCAAGCAGGGACACTATTAATCTCTTGAAGTATGCAGAAATATATTATGAGTCACTAATAAGTTATCAGTTTTGTGCCTTAGACTGTGTAGGTAGACAGAGGTGACATAAGAATATTTCCTGTCTACCTAGAATAAAAGATGGGACTGAAAGGAATATTTGTTTCATCTACTCAGATGACATGGCTTCATTTGTCCAACGTGGTGTGGCCTCATTCTGTGATGGCAGGTGTCAATTTCCAGGGGAACTAGCCACGAGAGGAATGGCATTGTGAAAGATAAAGATGTCGCTTTGCAGTTTGCTTCCTCATATGAAGTTAATAATGATACTCCCCTTCCAGCACTCATTCCGCACTACCGCGTTCTGTCTTCGGCAAGGAAAACACTAGAGAATGAAGAAGGAAAAATAGAGAAATGGCATCTTATCATACAGTAATATGAAAAATCCCATCCTGGCTTCAGGTATTCTGCAATATTTGTGCCTCTCTACTACAAGCTACAAACTGTATTTCCTTTAACTAATTCTCAAATTAGATACTTATTTTTATTTTTTTAAAGACATCTACACCTTGGCATAAATACTACAGATGGGCAGCAGGAAATGTCATAAATATAAAATAAAAATGAGTTGAGGGCAACATTAGAAAGGTTTTCTTATTTTTCACACAGATCTATTTTTACAATAAAAAGACAAACACCAAATTAAGGCAATATAAATTAAGCCAAATTTTATTGATATAAGTAATTTTATATACAAACTTCACTTAGCTGCAATTACAATCTACCAACAACAAATAATACCAACAATCTTTAACAAAGGAAGTGACTGAGATAGAGAGAAGCAAAATAGTCAAAGGTCCACCAGGACCACCAGACACTGTGGGGTAAGCAAGGTGGACAGTTCAAACTCACCTGTGTCTCCAACTGGAGAAAGGTAAGGTCCATAGCTCCTGTCACGATTTACAGGCCAGAAACGTTATCTTGGGCTCTATGAGTTGGAATAGCTCAATGCAGTAGGGATGATTTTTGGATTATAAAGTTTCTGTGTGGAAGAATCAAGAGAGGACCCTGTATTAATCTGATAAGAACTCAGAGGTGCTAATTATGTTAGGCCTGAAAAATGACCCCTGACTGAATGTTCCATGCTACTTGCCAGCTTCCTCATGTCCCTATCTGATTGCTTATCTCTAAGAATTACAAGGATATACAACAATGAGTATGTTTTCATCTGAAATGAAATGTGATTGGTTCTGTTCCTTCAGAGCTGAGATTTTTCAAGGAAAAGTATTTGATTTATGGGAATATATTCAGTTGATGAAAATGTGGATACAAATTGGAGATTTAAAATGGTATTTTCCTACATATAAAACTGAACTGGATTCACTACAGCCCAGAAGCTAGGAGAACTTCTGTGGTGAAAGGAATCCAGCACAAGGGAGGATGTGGCGATGCACCAAAGAGAAGATGCAAGAGCCTGAAAAGGGGTGGCCTCATCTTCCAAAGGACAGCATTTCTCGAAAGTTTTCCAACCCTAAAGATTAAGTCACATCTGATAAAATCTGATAAAGGCTTGGGATTCTCACCCAAGAGAATTTTGTAATAGATTCTAAACACTCAGGGAGAATAAGCAGCAAATAAGTGCTGAAGATCTTCCCAAATGAATACAGAAACCTAAAATAAGGGGACCAAAATTTTCAAAGGATTTAGTTAATATACTAAAATAGAGTATATTTTAATAGTTTATTATTTTAATTAGTTTATTATTAATTGGAAATTAACACATATATCATTCCACAGTTCAATCACATCCAGCAGAATTGTACATTTGCTACCACAGTTTCCAAACATTCCTTTTCTATAAGGACTCCTTGACATTGTCTCCCTTCCACCCTGCCACCACCACTATGCCCGCTCCACCCAAAACCATTGTTCTACCTGCAATCTCTATAGGTTCATCAATCCTGGGTTTCATATACAGTAAAACAAAAACGTGTAATACAACATTAAGAGGGTGACCCTCAATGACCTGACATCTCTCAGATACACCCTAATATGGAAAAAAAAACACTCAAAACAAGATAAACCAAAAATACAAAAAAAATGTGGAAACCAGATCAGGACCAGCATGCATCTTAAGCAGGAATCTGCTGACAAAGTTTTAACTGTTCAAGTCAGATTTATGTCTTTGATCTTCTTCTATACTTAACTCTCTAATGTAACTACTTTCCTCCCATCCTTCAATTGTGGATAGAAGGAATTCATCGGAGGCTTTTTTCCTACCTAGTTTTACAAATGGATCTTGGAATGAACTGTCATCCATAGCCTTCTGCAAACCAAATTCTCACAACTTTAGGCTCTGATTCTAATCCCTCCCTTCGACTTCAGAGTATATGCTTCACAAGCCTTCAGTGACTGATGATAGTGTGCTTCTTCCATGTGGACTTAGTTAACATCTCACTAAAATGGCTGCTTATATGGAGACAAGCCTTTAAGACCCCAGCTATTTTATCTAAGAGCCAGGCACCATTCAATTTCTTCACCACATTTTGCTATAGCACCTATCTCCTCAGTGTTCCCTTCCTGAGGGTATTGAGCAGGGCCACGATGTAAGAACTAATTGTTATGTTGGAGCTAGGATTTAGTGTAAGTCAAAAACCCATTCCTGGATCTATGTGGGTTTTTTAAAATTTTGTTCTTGTTTTTCTTTTAATTTTATTATTTCTTGGACGTTAACACTGATATCATGTCATTGTGTCATTCAATCATGTCAAGCAGAATTGTACCATCACTTCCATAGTTTTCTGTATATTAAAAAAAAAGAAGTCACTGGTGCTTTTATGATGCCTGTGGTGAAATCATCTTACCATGATGGCATAGGAGTGTTCTCAGAAGTCTCGCTGTAAATGCAATTAAAGACAGAGGTTTGGATAAGCACGTGCTCTATTAAAGCAACTGAACAGTTAAGCCCTTTAGAAGGACTTCTGGAGATGCCCCAATACCACGATGTTTGAGGTGCTCAACAGCTAACTACCAGTGCCTCCACAGGAAATAAATAGATAGTAATTCATTTCACTAAAGATTGATGGCATTGGACATTCAATGAGGGCAGTTCTACTTTGTCCTATACCGATCTCTATGAGTTAAAATTGACTTGATATCAGTAGTCAATCGGGCATGAGAGAAATTGGGTAGTACAAATGATTAGCACATTCACTACCAACTGAAAGGTGAGAAATCCACGTTCACAAAAAGGTAACTTGGGAAAAGACTAAAAAAAAATCAGTTAATGAACATTAAATGAAACAGAGTTCTATTATGATACTCATGAGATCATCATGCCTTGGAGTGAATTCAAGGCTAATTGATTTATATAGGATTTAGGGGATCAGTCACCATCAGTTGAAGGATGTTTTGTAGCCTTCAAATCATCCATAGTTTATATGTAGGCATGCATATTTGCAAATATAAACACATATCTATACTTTTAAAAAGTTATCAAAATTGGCTGTGTTTTGAGCTCATCTGAAACATGTTGAATCATAGTTTCTGGAGTCTGGATCTATATTTTCAGGGAATTTTTATTTATACTAAAACTTGCTAATATTTCTAAAAATATACAACAGGACAAAATATACCCTGCTATCTCTTTACACCATCTCCTACTAAGGTGAGAGTAAATTAAAACAAATATCAAGAGTAAAACTTATTATAATTGTTGTGTTCCTATAATGCTGTAAAGTCTCCCTTTCCTCCCCCTGACTTGAATAACAATATTGGATCAAATCATTAAATATCTCTTTAGAGTGTGGTGCTGTCCCTATATATAATAATCACTTTTGGATCACTTCTCTGCTACTATTCAATGTAAAGTTTTTGATTAAAAAAAAAGATCATAGTTAATAATCTATGATCATTATCTCACAGTACAATCATGGAAAAAATTACTAAACGATTTAAGAATTGGTGATAATTCAATCTTTCTATAGACACAAAAACATAAAAGAGGTACATCAAAAAAATAGTACAAAGTTTGGAAAACCAATGAGCACAAGTAATGGTACAAAAGCTTAAATAAAACTATCAAAATGTGAAGCTATCATTTCTTGACATTACCTTCATCTTTGTCTATGTGCATCTGATGTCCCCATCTCTGTAGCACTTTATGAAGAAGTCTGCTCTCTAATTTACACAAGGACACAATGGTGGTTTTGGTAATTTCCAGATACTCAAAGATGTTTCTTTTCAGTGAGTAGTAGGCACAAGACAAAGTCTGAATGGGGCAAGATCTGAGCATAAGGAGTTGGGGTGATGTTTCCAACAAAATTTTCATTGCATAGCCTCTTGCTACCCTCAATTTTGCTGAAAATTCTCCAATAATGATTGCAACAGTACATTGACAGGAAAATGCCACAGGTTCAGATTGGATTCAGAAGAGCACTTACAGCAAGGGATCTCAGATAAATTATTGATGTCAAATACATCAAGGCTCAAAGCAGAGAATTCCAGCAAAGTGTTTTCTTGACTGTTTCAAGGCATCTGACTGTGTGGACAATAAAAAGTATGGATATTCTTGAGAAGATTGGGAATTCCAGAACACTTCACTGTGCTCATATGGAACTTGTACATGATCAAAATACAGTTGTCAGAACAGAAAAAGGGCATACTGCGTGGTTTAAAATCAGGAAATGTGGACCTTGGGGCTGTATTATCCTGTCACCATATTTGTTATCCTGTATACTAAGACAATAATCAAAGAAGCTGGATTATATGAAGAAGAATGTGGAACAGGAATGGAGAAAGGCTTCTGAAGAAGCTGAGGTACAGAGGACACAAGCTTGCTTGCTGAAAGCATAGAGTATTTGAAACACTTGCTGATGAAGACAGGGTTGTAGCCTTCCATATGGATTCCGACTCAATGTAAAGAAGACCAAAATTGGACCAATGGGTAGCACCTACGTTATAAATGAAGAAAAGGCAGACGTTGTCAAATATTTTGTTTTGCTTGGATCCTGGAAGCAGCAGTTAAGATATCAAAAACTTGTATCGTTAGGTGGTAAATCTGCTGCACAAGACCTCTTCAGAGTACCGAAAAGCTAGGATGTTACTTTGAGGACTAACGTGCACCTGACCCAAGCCGTGGTGTTTTCCATTGTCTCATACGCATGTGAATGTTGGACACCGAGTAAAGAAGACCGAAGCAGAGTCGATGCACTTCAGTTGTACTGGGCAAGACGATTGAAAATACCACGGACTGCTAAAGGACCCAAAAATCTGTCTTGGAAAAATTAAGGCCATGGTGTTCCTTAGAGGTAAGGATGGCAAGCCTTTGTCTTACATTCTTTTGACATGTTGTCGGGGGAGACTAGTCCTAGAGAAAGATATCATGCTGGGCAAAGTGGAGGGACAATACAAAAAGTATGCCCTTCAAGAGGTGGACTGACATCGTGGCTGCCACAGTGGTCGCAGGCATGATACTAATTGTGAGGATGGCACAGGGCTGAGCAGTGTTTTGTTCTGTTGTGAATACGACATTATGGGTCAGAACCAATTTGGTGACATCTAACAACAGGAGCAGCAGCAACCACCCTCCAAAAATTAGTAGGTGCTTTGTCATGCTGGAGGGATGTCTTTTTCTTACAAATGTAGTTTTCAACTTTCCAACTTTATCCTAATAAGCCCTTGTGATTTTCTTGTGTGCTTTGACAAATTTATCAAGATGAGCTCTTAGATATACCCCCCAAAGACATTCACCATCACCTGTTGAGTGCACATCTTTCCTTAAATTTTACTGGCCCAAAAGACCTCTTTGCTCCCTCTCCAAAAAAAAAAAAATTCCAGGCAAAATAACATAGCATGTTATGTAAAATACAATAAGGGGACATTAAACTAATAGTTAATTCAATGACATTTCATTTTATGCATTTTGCTCAAGTAAACAGCTATGCTATGCATAGATTTGTCACATGAACACATGATTTAGGCACAGCTGATGAAATGTGACTTCTGTAAAGTTATAAACTATTCAACTGGCCAGTGATATGTATATACTGCTTTATGGTTCACACATAGCACCTGAACCACGTGCTCTTTATCCTTTGACTGAGCCTAATGTATGAAAAACAAATAATGGAGACGTGAGAAGTAATTGCAATCAGATGGTAACTGGTGTGTCATTAACGCTGAATTCTCCCGATCCCAGAGCTGCCTGGGGATCTCAAAATTATCCCTTGAGCTCCTAGTGGAAGGTATTCTTTGCCAAGTTGTTGATCTCCTAGAAATATGGTCATTTGAATTTTCCTGGCTTCTGCGATATACAAATATTTATGTCATTGCTGTTATTTTTCTTTTCATACCCATTGAAAGAGTGCCAGGCATTGCTCACACAGAAGATAGGTGTAAAACCAGGTGCATGGAGATAGAAAAAGAGAAGCTTAAGTCCTTGCTGATGAGAAAATAGTTGTGTCATCTTTACACCTTTTAGGCTACATATTTTTATGGAAGAAATCACATGGTAAATTGTTAAATCGCATATTTTTGAGGTTTTCTTCTACATATGTCTGAATCTAATTATAATTGATACTCTCACCTAAATCTTGAGCAATTTATTTGTCACTGTTCCCCTTACTCTACTTCGAGTCATATCCCAGGAAAGGTTCTTATTATCTCACAGAATATACACGATGGCTAATAATATATGCACCAACGCATCAGTATTCATACTTGAAAGTTAAATACAGTTTCACATCAATGGAAATAGATACTAATGGTATCACACTGGATATTTTCAAAGTATTAATCTATTCAAGCCCCTGGAGAAATAAAAGCTGGAATTTCAATTCCATTCCCGTGCCCACTGCTTTACATAAAAACTATAGCCCTATATTATTAGCATTATTTTAGTTTATTTAGATAACCTGCCTTCAACAGAGCACATGGAAATATTTTGTTGGCTGTGTTTGTATAACTTTTGTATATCATAATATCTTTATGTAACCTGCATTTACTTTGGGATTCGCCAGAAATTGCTTTTTCATGCATGCTAGGCTTCCAAAAGTGACCTTTTGAAAGAGAAGGAATCAAAAAGTAGAAACCATGAAGAACCAAGGCAGGAAATTCTATCAAGGACTTTAGTTTGAGGACTTCCTTTCTGTTTTTCATCACCAATGATTTAATTTCACAGCTCAAGGGGAATGAAAGTTAGTAAACTAAAGTAAATTTATCACTTCGGAAAACTGCTGGAAGACCCCCAAGACAGAATTATTACCCCCAAAATTGAATTTAAATAAAAGTAATTAGTTTTATCTTGTTTTTAATTCATTTACCTCTGATCAGAAATCCTCCTGGAGTTTAGAAACTCGTCAGTGATTATTCCTGGAGCTGATCCAATAACGTGAGAACAAATCCACCATTAACCAATTATATATAATGACTGCGAGACTTGCCAATAGCTGAGCAGTTCAGGTGATTCATCAGGCTTACTTCAAACAGTCTATTCACAGTTTACATCATTTATTAAAAAATATTAAAATCAGCAAGACTTTAGACCTGCTTATATTCATCTCCTAAGGATATGAATTAACAATGCTAAGCAATTTATTTTAAAACTTTAAAGTGTGTGACATGTGAAAATCCTTGGTTATAGGGAATGGGGTATTTATTTAAGGTCAGAAATACATAATTGAGATTTTTGGTCTTTGGGCTTGTTCTTAGCAGAATTGTTGATTTGATGCTCTATGCTGACATGGCAGAAAAGCTACTGGATTAAAGAACACTTCTTGGAATTTGGTTTGATCCAAATCTGAGAAAGTATGTTTATGACATTATATGTTATTTAAAAAATAAATTCATTTGTTTTGTGAAGTAGTTGCATGATGCAATTACCTCCATATAAATATATGTGGAAAAAGAAATATATAAATGCTACCTTTAATTTTAAAGAAGGCTTAAACAATTATTGCAATGGACTTGTGAACCTTGCAAACATCCGTCACCATGATTCTGAGGGCGAAAGACATAGATGATTCCCAGCTACCCTTTCCATCTGTTCTGAAAGGGTCAATATTTGTCATAGTTAAAACGGGAGAAAGATGTAGACCAAATCTCAAAAGAGACCAAGCTTGTTGATTGAATTAAGGCTGGTAGACCCCATGAGACTAGGTATTGAACTCACTTCTGTGGCTCAAATATGTGACACACAATAGATGGCATGATAAACAGAATGTTAACACTGTTGATATATGCACACCTTAGAATAATTGACATTTTGGCATTTGGGGAGCATTTACTCTCATCCCAGCACTAAGTTCGGAATAGCAAGGAGCGAGGGGAGAATGGAGATAAGGACTCTAGGGAGCTGTGATGGGTGATACTTCATTGATGGAATTTCAATGAATGTGATCAAAGAGAATATATATGAGTCATTGAGTTTTGATCTGATGATCTCCTCTGTAGACCTTCACTCCATTCACAAGAAAAAGATAGGCTACCAGAGAAAGGTTGACGTAAAAGGCACTAGACATGTTCCTTCGTTTTATTGCATTAAACCACAGATGCATTGGTCAAAAGACACTGTGTGAATAGTGACATTTCAAAATCATTTCTAGATTCATAAAGACAATGTTCAAAACCTAAATCCCCCAAACTCTTCTACCAGGGAGCTTTTGGATTTATGGCAAGGCCTCTAACCTCTTTAAAGCTCAGATCTTTCATTTGTTTAATAGGCATCATCAAAATGAGAGCTAACTCATAGGACTTTTGAGAGACTTCAAGAGAAAAAGCTTACACATAGATTTAACACAGTGCCAAGTACATGGTCAGCATTAAACATGCTAGTTACTATTATGCACTCATAAAATATTCATAATTTCCATGTTATGCTCTACTGTTGAGAGTATCAGAGACGAGGGCCTTATACTTTTGTTAATTTCAGTACTAGCTGATCTATGTATTTCGCTTCAAGTAAGCATCCTATTGAAGTTAGCATGAACCACTTCATAACAACAGCAACAAAAATCAACAAGTATAGTAGAAGCAGACAGAAAAAACATATTGAAAGCTAAATACATGGCAAGTTCTACACTGGCTTATATTTATACTTTTTAAAAATTATAAAACAGTAATATATAAAATCATCTCCCTATCATAGAGTATGTAATTTATGCAGAGATTGATAAATTTATTGTTTTTGTTGTGGTTTTCATCATTTTTCCTATCCCCAGTGTAAACCTTTGCAATTAGCTGAGTTATTCTTTGACCTCTCAGAGACTAGGATTAGGTCAAATAAATACCACAACAGAATATGTCCATGGGACATTAATACTCGGTCTTTCCAGTGCCTTTTGTGGAAATAGCGAAAGAGAAATATGCCAGATATAAGTTTTGGATAGCCAATTAAGAAAGCCATCTACAAACGTAAAAGAACATTCAGATTTATTTTATTAGTTTTTTGGTTGATAATGCAAACCTTGGAATGTTATTGGTATGTACATGTTGTGCAAAATAGGTCCGAGTTTAAGGGTTGATCTTATACTAAATTAAGAAGTGCCTAGAGTCTCTTCTAGCACCTTCTTGTGTCTTCTACAGCTAACTCTACATGGTCTATCTTCCCACAGCATATAACTCATGTACTTACACAGATTCTTTTCAGTGTAATACCTCTAAATCCCTGGATCGGACATAAATACTACTCAGAATGGGGGAATCAGCAAATCATCCCTGCTATACTATCTATTCCTGTACTTTGGAACCTTCTGACTCATTGAATTTTATGCCTCTGAGATAGCATTTAATATATTTGCATTGATATTCATCATAACTTTAAAGAAGCAGTAGGTTAACTAAACAATGCAACAGTTTGTTAGATCCATATCAGATCGTTATGTGAGAACAACAGCATAAAAACAAGTTGGTTCAAGACTAGTCAATCAGGAGAGGACCTTCATATTTGAACTGGGCTATGAAAGGCCTTGCTGGTGTATGGTTTATGCACTGGGCTGCAATCGCACGTTTGGCAGCTTTTATGGAGAAGGACTGGGCTTTCTACTCATGTGAACATTCTCAGAAAGCCACAGTGGTCACAGTGAGTCAGCCTTAACTCGGTGACAGGAAGTAATAAAGAAAATAAAGTTCCTTTTTCATGATTTTTATTTATTTTCCATGATACTTTACAAGGGTTATACCACTTGCATATTTTACAATGGTTATACCACTTGATTCACAGCTATATATATACACACATATACATATATATATTTAGAGAGCATTTTTATAAAGTATTTATAACACATTGTAAAGATTTACATTATTATTAATGTCTTGAATACTTTCTCACTTTGTAGGATGACCATTCTTTGCATGAATACATTCAATAAATTGTATTAATTGACTTCCTGCCATGACTGTAAATGGGATCTCTATTCAAGGAAGAGTATAGAATGTTTAAGAAAACAGACAGATTCATCTTGGCTGTCATAACAAAAGATCATGGAATTAATGATGCTAATATTTTTATTAACATGAAAACTCTCATGTGGAACAAGTTTGCTCTAGAGGTCAGTGTATTATGCTGAACATCTTCATTCTTCAGGCTCATGTTTGGCCTCTTCCCAATACATACCCAGGGAATAAAAGAATGAGAACAAATACTATCTGGAATTCCTCTTTGTTATGCAGCCCATCAAACTTGATTAACTGGAGTTCAAGGTTAGACAATGTAGGCCATGGGAAAGTCATAACTTAAAAGCAATGCAGGCTCCCCTTGCATCGTGAACAATATATCCCCAATTATTAAGGGACTCCTGGTGTTAATCCATTAAAAAATGGAGTTTTCATTTCTCTCTCTTTCTTCCATCCTCTGTGTGTTCTCTAAGTTAAAACAATTAAAGTCATTTGACATTACAGTATATGGAACCTTGTGTATACATTTATATGCTTTTTTCTGTTATTCTGTCTCTCTCCCTCCCACCCCCTTCTCTTTTCTTACTTTACTCATACTCCCTGTCTCTCTCACTCATGTCTCTTGTTGTGGTGGTTGTTTAAATCTACCCCCCCCTTTTTTTTTTAGGTAAAATCATTTTTGTCTTTTGTCAAAGTTCATACATCCTGGTGCTATACTGTTTCAAGGCTCAGCGTCTGAAAAGAAGTTGGCAGTTCCATCCAGTGGCGTGATGGGAGGAAATACGGTAGTCTGCTTCCATATGGCTTGAACAGGACTGCTCTCTCCTGTAGGGGCCAGTGTGAGTTGTAAGCAACTATGTCCACATTAATGACCGAACAACACAAGAGTTGTGTTGTGATATCAAGGACATCAGGCACGAAGAAAGCAAAACGCCATTAGGACAGGCAAGGAAGAAAAGACAATAATGCATGTTAGATGAAATCCTGAAACAGGTTCTTGAACAAGTGTAGCTAAAGCAAATGGAAGACAGAGTGAACTGAAAGTGCTGAGCAGAACGCTTCAAACGTGGCTCAAGAGTTAGAAAAGAACCAAATCTAACTTTCTGAGGCTATATGCACTTTTGTTCTCTAACCTCAGGTCCTGCTGCACTTCATTATTTTTCTTTACTTTATGTTCTTGAGCCATCTTTTGGGAAAAAATATGATATTTTAAATTATGAATTAAGTGGGGCATTTGTACTTCAGTATTCAACAGTTCAAATCACTCATCACTTCCCGTAGGGCTGTTCCCTCTCCCCTGGCCCAATTTATCTTTTCCCTCTGTCAGACCTCCATCCTCCTTTCAAGAGAGACAGCACCTGCCAACTGTCCAGTCCATTGCTTCATCTTCGCTCCCTTGCAGCCCCATCTCTTGGTTATCCCCAAAGAGTCCCCTTTGGAATGCCAATCTCTGCCTGGGGTTTTAGCCTTAGTGGTAGTCGTATGCAGTGTTTATCTTTTTGTGATTGACTAACTTAACTCAGCATAATGTTCTCCATTTCTGTCCATGTCATAATGTGTTCTTTGGTTGCATCTTTTTTCTTTTCTTTTTCAGTGATGCATAGTATTCTATTGTATATGTACTAAAGCCTCTTTATCCATTCTTCTACTGATGGATATTTGTGCGGTTTCCAAATTTTTGCTATTGTGAACTTTACCACTTATGACATGGGAATGCATATATCTCCTCATGCTATTGCTTTTCTTTTTTTAGGGTATATATTCAGGAGAATAGATGGCTGGATGACTTGGCATTTTTATTCCTTGTTCCTTTAGGTAGGACCAAATCACTTTCCAGAGAGGTTGTACATATGTATGCCCTCCCCCACCCAGCAGTGTATGAATATTCCACTCTATACACAGCCTCTTCCATATTTGTGTTTGGTTTTAGACATGACTGTCATTGTTGGTGTAAGATGGTGTCTCATTTTAGCTTTGATTTTCATCTTCCAGATGTTTAGTGATTGTGAGAGATTTTTATATATTATCCTGCCATTTAGATGCTGTCTTTGGTTAACTATCTGTTCATGTTCTTTGACCATTGAAAATGGATTATACCTCTTTTTCTTATTGAAGCGTTGCAGTTTTCTACAGATTTTTTAGAGATTAGTTCTTTGTGTTTTGTGTCATGGTCAAAGACTTTTTCTTACTCCATGGATGCTCCTATCAGTCTTCCAATAATGTCATTTTCTGCATGTAAGCATCGTATTTTTAGGAGGTCCCAGTCAGCTACATCAAATGATGCATTGCCTTGTACAAGATCTCTTTAAAGTATAGAAAAGCAAGAATATTATTTTGAGGACTAATATGTGTCTGGCTTAAGCCATGGTATTTTCAATTGCTTCACATGCATGTAAAATCTGAAAATTAAATAAGGAAAACTGAAGAAGAATCAACGCATATGAGTCACCACGATAACAATGAATACTGAGAGCACTGTGAACTATTGAAGAACAAACACTCTTTCTTGTAAGAAGTACAGTAAAGATGCTCAATAGTGATAAAGATTGTAAGCCTTCATCTTTTGTCCTTTGGATAGGTATCAGGAAAGAGCAGTTCCTAGGAAAGGACCGTGCTGGATAATGTGGAGGCGCAGCTACAGAGGGGAAGATCCTCAACAAGATGCATTGAAACAGAAGCTGTTGCAATGGGCTCAAACGTAAGAACCAGCGTGAAGGCAGGTCAGCCTTGGATTTTGCTTCACTCTGTTGTACAGAGGGTCATTATGAGTCAGAAAAAAACTCAACCACACATGTGTGCATGTTTAAAACTGCATCTTGTCTTCTTTGGCAGCCCTGGCGGTGCTGTTCCTTGCTTGAATAACAACAAAAGCAAAACCCCCAGTTCATTATTCACTTTCAACCATTCTTTTTCTTTGTTATGAAGACACCCCTGGTCAACTATGGGCTGTTGTCAGGTTACGTATGTATTTTACTACACAGCCTTTTCTTTACCAGAGAAATAAAGATGGCTATGCACAGATCCTAAACACCAGGGAAGAACCTGTACCACAACCAACACTCACTCAATCAACTCACTCACTGCCGCAGAATCACCTTTGCAATTCTTTGTTCAGCACTTTCAGTTCCATCTTTCTTCCATTTGTTCAGAATTTCCTCTTATTGAAAAGCATGTTCCAGTGTCTCATCTAACACCTATTACTATATTTTCTTCTTTCTAATGATCTTTTGTTTTTTTCACATGTGATGTCCTTGATTTCACCGCACAACTCCTCTGTTGTTGATTCAATAGTGTTTGATGAATCAAATCTATTATGGCAATGGTGCCTCAATTCAGGAAAGTATACCCAAGGTTATATTTTGAATATTGTGCACTTGTTTTAATTTTCTTCAGCTTCAACTTGAACTTCCATATGAACAATTGTTGGTTTGTTCTGCCTTGTGATTGATGATACTGAAATTTTCCAAAGTCTTTTTCCACAGATGTGATGGATTTGATTCCTTGGCATTGTTCATGTCTGTAGTCTCTGCTTTTATTATTGAACAAAGATATTTGCAGTGAATAAGTTATTGGTCTTGCAAAATTCTATCATATGGTATCTGGATTTTCATTAGCAATGCCATATTTTCCAACTACTGATCCTTCTTCTTTGTTTACCACTTTGAGATTCTAGTTATCAGCAATTATCAGCACATCTTTATTGCATTTTGATCAGTTTCAGAAGTTGGTGGGGCTCTTCAGTTTCTTCATCTTTAACATTGATGCATAAATTTGAATAATAGTCATATTCTTTGCCCTTATTTATGGAGGTATGGATATAATACCATCACTGACAGCCTTGTACTTCAAAATAGATCCTGAAATTGTTTGTTTCTTTTTGTGTAATGACATTCATCTTTTATTTGTCACTCTTGGCACAGACTGACTTAATTCAAAATGGTTAACATCAGTTCATTTCAACTCACTAGAAACCAAACTCATTGCCATTAGACACTGCAACATGATTCATAGCAGCATGGCACGGGTATCCGAAGCAATAACTATTATGGGAGTAGAAAGCCCAGCCTTTTTCCCAGGGGGCTGCTGGTGGTTTCAAACTGCCAACCATGTGGAACTGCTCATTAAGGCCTAGCTATTGATCTTTAGGCATGCTGTTTAATTTTTGAGAGCTACCACATTTCATCCACTTGTAGTGGTTTCATACATTCCATATGTTGATTATTAGTGGATGTCTGCAGCTGTTTCTTCTAATTTGGAATATTCCATAGCACCAAATAAAGGTCCTAAAAACATTACCCCAATGGACAGGATTAAGATCAGCCCTACTTTGAGGAAGCAGCTCATCCCCGGTGGTAATTTGAAAATCTTCCAATCCGAGTGACTCATCTTCGGCTGCCCTATCACTAAAGATCCACTGCCATTCTTAATGTTTGAATGGCCAGTGTGGGTTTGGGTTTTCTCCAGAAGTCTATTTATTGTTAAATCTTCCTTCCTAAAATGCTCGGAGGACTAAGGTGCACCTGATCCAAGCCATGTCATTCTCCATTGTTTCATAGGCATGTGAAAGTTGCTCATTGAATAAAGAAGTCTGAAAAAGAATTGATGTGCTGGAGTTATGGTGCTGGCTAAGAATAGTGAAAGTACCGCAGAGAGCCAGAAGAAATAAACACATCTTGGAAAACTTGTTTTGCAAGAAGTATAGCCCGAATTCTCCGTAGAGCAAGAATGTCAGGAGAGACTTTTTCCTGGAGAAGAAAAGCATACTTGGTAAAGTCGAAGGGCAGCGAAAAAGAGGAAGGAACTGATCAATCAAATGTCTAGCCCTGAAAACCCTAAGCCTAACTCTGGAAATACAAAATTATTTCTTCAAGCTCATTCCTGATATTGCTGGCTACATCCCCATATGTGGCTTCTTTAAGGTTATGAGATAATCACTAAGTGTGGATAATAGTTCAGGCCTGAGTAAAGACCCACAAAGTTGGGGTTCCAATGGCTCTTGTCTCATGTTATATTTATGAGCTAGGTTGTTGCCTTGATTTCCAGGGGAAAGTAGAGAAAATCACAATTGGATAATTCAGTCAGTTACTCTTCTGTTCATGGAAAACACTGAAAGTGTTCAATGATGCCAAATCTAGATTTATATATCAGTATTCTAAATGTAAATATTATTTTCAGTATGATCAACTTCATATTCAAATTCAATATTCATATTCTCTTTCGTGTTTAGCAAATAGAATATCATGTTTCATGTGGCATATATTAACTTCAGTTCTCCTGAATCCAGGTAAATATGTAAAAATAACTTTAAAAAGTGACAGTCTCAGAAACTAACAGGGGGCAGTTCTGTTCTGTCCTAAAGGGGCTCTCTGCGTTGACATCGACTCCATGGTACTGCGTTTGGTTGGTTGGTTGTTCTGGTTTGTTTTGAGGTTGCTGAGTCAAGACTTTGCTCTGCCTTTTCCAAATGACAGCCAAGAGCCATGAGAATTGTCCTTATTTTTCCTCAAGCATTTGTGGTAAGTGCTTTTCTGTAACTCAAATAAAACTGAAGTCCTTCTGAATAGTGTAAGAGACTACGAGTACTGGCTGTACCCCAGTGACAACAAGCTCTGTATCTTTAAGTTGAATTTGTACGTAAATTGTTGTTGTTATTGAGTGTGCCTTTATTGCAAGAAAAGTTCTTGTGTCTTTTCAATGATTTAAAATATGCACATGCAGCAAATGTGATTTTGATGAAAAATGTCTTAGTATAGTGGTTGATTGAATACTTAAGGAAAATTTACATAATATTAAAGATCCGATAAAGTTATCTTGTCTATAAAACAGTCTTTTTTAACCTACGTACTACCTGCATTCAAATAATATTTGAAGGTAAAAAGCTATTTTTGTTGAGAGCTTAAATTGTTATATCCTCAGCCTCTCATTATGATTCATTCTTTCACAGGGCACAATTTGCACATCTGCCCTTTCAGTTTGTTAAAGGAAAAGAGTAAGCTAACCCTAGCCTCTCCCTCTCAGTGGGACTAACATTCACCACGTACACTGAAAGCTCTGTCAATGAGAACAGTAAAAGATGCCAAGAAGATTTTTTCCCATTCATAAATCTTCATCATTGTAATATGTTTTTGTGTATATCACATTTTTGCAAGAAATCTATCATAAAGTCCTGTTTTACAATGTTGATGAAATATTTCTGTAGCAAATATTTTGTTGTAGACATGAGCATAATATGCCAAGTAACATGAACTGTTTTGACATTGGTATAGTGCCTACTCAATTTATTTGTCCTAGTCATATGTCCTAGGTTTTTAATGTCAATTAACTAAATAAAAAAATATCCATCACCAAATTTGCATCTCTTGACTAATCCATGTGCAAGCCAGAGGAGATGAAATGGTTATTACATCAAGAGCGGCATGTGATTCCTTTCATTCTCTGAGATGTATCTTTCAGAGTCAGGCCTCTCAAGAAGAATCAGAAAAGAAGCACATTTAGAAGAGAGCTTAAGTGGAAACACAAAAATCTTTTTCTGCCTAATGTCATGCTTCAGTGTCCATGGCTTTGGTGACCTTTGAGGTTCATGCAATAGCAGACCCAGCAAAGTAATTTTCAAGACAAAATGGTGACTGACATTCAAATTATGCTTAACATTAGCCAGAAAATAGAAAAAATAGGTTAGTTTTGGTGTGCTAAGACAAAGCAGGGACATGGATTTTATTGCATCAGAATAAACATTGACTTATGGAATGTTCCCGAAGACTTCTCAACCACTCCTATCAGTACCATAGCAAGGTGTTGCCTACAGATTTTAATATTAATGCTTTTTCTAAATGTTTTACTAAAATAAGAATATATTTTTAAATCCAGCTACACTAAGAAATTGCTGCCGTTGGCAAGCTCTTTTGGTCAACATTATCAATATTCTGAAAAATAAGACAATATTTTGGATGTACAATTTGGAAATAAAAATATTTCTAGATCCTTTACTCTCATTTGTAAATTAGGTCTCAGTCATTAAAATTTTCTATTAATGAATTATCCTCTAAGAAATAACTGCTTGGAATCTTTTCCAAACATTCTGTATATATTTCAGTTTTCAACATTATCCAAATAAACAGTAGAAGTCCCAAGTGCTCCTCTCCTTAAGTAATTTTTAGAAACAACATATATGAAGTTAATATTTTCACAAATAATACTTTTATACATTATTTATTGTCATCAATTTTACAGGTAACTATTTTCACTAATAAACACAATAACTTGAAATGGAAAATTTAATGGAATATAGGTTGGTATTTTTCTCCTGGAATTTAAAAACATTATGCTCCAATGTATAACATTAAATTATTGTCTTTACAATTTATGATAAAAAGTGGGGTTTATCTATTTAATTGTATTTTAGAAAAAATCCTTAAGGGTTATTTCTATTATGACACTAATCAAATTGAAACTGTGTTTGATTATTGGAAATAAAATCCTAGGTAGAGCATGTCCAGAAAAATTATGTAAATACAGAGTATTCAAATATCATCTAAAAACCCTTTGAGATCCATGTTAACTCTTTTTACTTCATAAGCTGATTTGATAAGTGTATATTATTCCATAATAAATAGGTACTGATAATTGGTAAAGAAACAGGTCTAGAAAGATGCAATCAATAATTGAGTTGTCCCACCAAAGTACCCATTCATCATTTATGTATAAAAGATTTTTGTAGCAACCTTAAGAAATCTTTGACCTGGCCGTCTTCCCTGCACTAAGGTGCACCTGACTCAAGTCTTGTTATGTTCCATTGCCTCATATGTATGGGATAGTTGGGTATTGAATAAGAAAGACTGATGCCTTTTTATTATGGTGCTGGTGAGCAATAATGAAAGTATCACGGATGACCAAAAACAAACAAACAAATCTGTGTTGGAAGAAGTACAGCCAAAACCTTCCTTAGAGGACAGGGTGACTCTGGTTATCTCAAAGATTTATTTGTCTTCCTTCCTTCCCTCCCTCCTTCCCTTCCTCCCTCCCACCCTTCCTCCTTCCCTCCCTCCCTCTCTTCCTTCCTTCCTTCCTTCCTTCCTTCCTTCCTTC
>NW_022103915.1:19927784-19935197 GCF_000313985.2 Echinops telfairi | reverse complement strand
CCTTCCTTCCTTCCTTCCTTCCTTCCTTCCTTCCTTCCTTCCTTCCTTCCGAGTTATAGTTACAGACATGACGGTCGAGCTGTGCAGTTGCAGCGGATACAAGATTTATCCTGACATGGGAGGTCCTATGCCAGGACCTATGGAAAAGTTTTCCAATTTCTTAATGCGAAATGAGGATAAGCATTCCTTCCCAAGAAGAATCCTCAGCAGATAAACGGAATTGTTCTATAAGAAAGGAAGCACAAAAGGGGTCAATCAGAAAAAATTCAAAAGAAAACAACCCTGCAATGCAGTCAAATTCCAGAGGTGCATCGCTTGCTGATATCATGGCCCAAAGGAATCAGAAACCTAAAGTTAGAAAGGCCTGAGGAGAACAGGCTATCCGGGCAGCCAAGGAAGCAGGGAAGGCAAAGCAGCATCTAAAATGACAGCAAAGGCAGCTATTAAGACTCTCACATCGACAGCCCCTCAGCAAAGTATTGTGAAGCCGATGAGGTTCCACTCCATGGGATGATGGAGAACGAGACTTTCAAATTAAGATGCAACTATAACTCAAAAGAAAGAGAGGAAGGACAGAATGAAGGTAGGAAGGAAAGAAGGATGGATGGAAGGAAGGAAGGAAGGAAGGAAGGAAGGAAGGAAGGAAGGAAGGAGGGAGGGGGGGAGGGAGGGAGGAAGGAAGGAAAAAGAAATCTGAGATAATCAAAGAGCCACTCTTTCCTGTAAGGAACATTTTGGCTGTACTTCTTCCAATACAGATTTGTTTGTTTTTTGGTCATCCATGATGCTTTCATTATTGTTCACCAGTACCATAATTCAAATGAAACAGTCTTCCATATTCAATATCCAGCTATCCCATACATATGAGACCACTGAACATAACATGACTTGAGTTGGGTGCACCTTAGTCCCCAAAGTAGCATCCTTGCTCTTCAATACTTTATAGAGAATTCTCATTCTTCTCAAGGCCATCCATAGTTGTTGTCTACACAGTCCGATGCCTTATGACAGTTCATAAAACACAAGGAAATGGTATTCCACGCCTTCAGTCTAGATCCATCTGACATCAGCAATGACATTGCTTGTTCCATGTCTTCTGCTGAATCTGACCTGGCAGCCTCCTGACAATGCTGTTGAAAGGTGATCTTTGAAAATTTACTTGAATGTGGTATTAATGATATTTTTTAGCACTCCATTGGGTAACCTTTCTTTGATACATATATGGACTTCTAGTAAATTAGCCGAGTAGATCTCTTGCAAATTTCCTGGCAGAGATGAGTGAGTGCTTACAGTGTTCCATTAGCTTGTTGAAAAATGTCCATTAGTATTCCTTCAATTCCTGGAGTCTTGTTTCTGGCTAGTGCTTTCGGTGCAACTTGAACTTCCTTCTTCCAGATCACTGGTTTCTGCTTATCTGCTCCCTCCTGAGATGATGGAAGGCTGGCTAGTTCTTTTGGGTGAAGAAATTCTGTGTGTTCTTTTCCATCGTTTTCATGTCCTTCAATGCTCAATATTTTCCCCACAGGATCTTGTAATATTACAACTCAAGGCTTGTATATTTTTTCTTGGGGTCTTTTAGTTTAAAATATGTTGAAGATGTTCTGCATTTTTGGTTTTCTAACTCTAAGTCTTTGCACATTTCGTTGTATCATTTTACTTTGTCTTTTCAAGCTGTCCTTTGAAAGTTTCTGCTCAGTTCTTTGATTTCATCCTTTCTTCTAGTTGCCTAACTATGCTATGATTAAGAGGGAGTTTCAGAGTTTCTTCTGACATCCATGCTGATCTTTTCTTTCTTTCCTAACTTGTTCATGACCTTTTGTTTTCTTCATAGATGATGCTTCGATGCCCTCTCACAGCTCATCAGGCCTTCTGTCAAATCAATTTTATAAATATTCTCTGAATTCAGCTGGGAGAGACTCAAAGCTGTATTTTGACTCTTGTGGATTTGTTTTCATTTTCTTCAGGATTAACATGAACGCACATATGTTCAATTGTTCTTCGCCCACAGTCACCCTTGGCCTGGTTTTATCTGCTAATATTGAACTTCTCCATTGTCTCTTCACACAGACATAGTCAATTTGATTTCTAAATATTCTATCAGGAGTATCCACTTGTATAATTACATTTTTATGTTGTTAAAAAAATGTTTTCTATATATGTAATCTTTGACTTACATCAGAACTGACTTACTACAGACATCTGAAGGAAACTTGTCGTAATCCGGGAATAATATCATGTAAGTCCATATATAAAATTTCTTATCCACAGGACAAATAAAATTTATTTAGATACTGATAATAAAAGGCATTGATAACTGAAACCTAAAATTAAATATATATATATATATATATATATATATAAATCTTTGACTTACATCAGAACTGACTTACTACAGACATCAAAGGAAGCTTGTCATAATCCAGGAATAACTATCATGGATTCCCTAACTGCATGATGATGAATCTCTGCCTTTTAAGTAGGATTGAACCTGAAGGAGCTACTTGTCTCTGAATATACATGATCTTTATCAAAAAATATAAGAAAAAAAGGGCTAATCCTGTAAATAGTCAAGAGGCTAACAAGGCTACCAGCATGATTTTAGGAAAGAGTGCAATTACTTCCTTTATTTTAGGGCCAAGGTGACCACCGCAGAGTACTCATTTGGACAGTAGTTCCATGAAAACTAAAAGGTTATTGAGAAAGACTAACTCTTTGCCAGGAATTTCCTGTGGGGCTTTAGCAGAAAGGCCCGCTGTGTGTCCCCCCGTGTCCTCCTCCTGCTACCCCCGCCTCATATCTATACCCAGGAAGTTAACCCAGGAGGAATACCAAATACTGCCCTTCAAAAGATAGGACATGATTAATGAGCAATGTCCCCATCATAAATGCAAGAGTATTGCATGAATCAAGTTTGATGAAGTAAATAAATACATATTTTGGTTGATAATATTTTTATTTTTGTACAGCCTTCTTTTGTCTCCAGATTAATTTGCCCCTTGGGCCCACACAGGAATCACCTGAATTTCTAGTCTTCCCAATACTACTGCATCTCCTCCAGCACAATGCTGGCAACAAGCCTACTACCCAGATTTGCCTTCTGGTAAAATGACATAAGAAAAATATCAGCAAGTATTTCCTTATTCTGAATATGTGCTTTGTTCTAAATGCTCTATGTGCTTTATAACAACAGGCCTCTATAACCCAAAGTATTGTTTATTATGGGAAAAAATGGAGATCTAGAACTGATTAACAGAGATTTCAAAAACTAATTATCTAGAAAATTGTGAAGAAGAGATATTTACATGTAAAAAACTCTATCCCCAATATATTCTTAAATATATAATGCTATGTCACCATCCTTTCCAGATTAAAAAATTATAGAGTAGAAGTTTAATTTTTTTAAAGTAAAGATAATATTTAAGTATGGAAAAAACAGAACAAAAGATAATAACAGGGTAACGGTAGTTCAGTGGTAGAATTCTTCTCTTCTACGTTGGAGAACTAGACTTGATTACAGGCCAGTTTACCTCCTGGGCCGTCAGCAGTGGTCTGTTAATGGAAGCTTGCCTACTGTTATAATGCTGAATGGAATTCTGTGCAGCTTTCAGGCTCCAACTGAAAGAAAGACCGGGCTAATTAACTCCTGAAAAGCAGCCAGGGAAAACCCTTTGGATGACAGCGAGCCAACCCTCTACTGATCATTGAGATGGTGCACAGTTCTTTAGTGCATGATGTTTCCCTCCGTTATGAGTCAAAAAGACAGTGAACAATAAGAACAAGAATTCTGCCTTCGTACATTGGTGAATAAAATAATTTTGTTACAGAAAAAGAAATTGACAAAGGTGAAAGGATATGTTAGAATAAAGCACATGATACAACATTTGGTCTCCTCATGTCAAACATATATAATTTGCATGCTGGGCCTTTCTTTAATTTACACCTCTAAAGACAAGCAATGCTGCGTGTATTAGGCTGAGTTTCTTAGAGAAATAAAACCAGCAAGACTCCCATATCTATAAGAAATAACTTATATCAAGAAAGAAATTCATATCAAAGAAGCTTCCCAGATCTGTTCAATTCAAGTCCCTGGGCCAGATGCTAGCTGGAGATTCCTCTAGGCTCATTAAGCTGCCAACCAGTGAAGCAGGAAGACAAAGTGGGAAGCGAGGGAAGCACCGTCACTTGGTCCCAAGGTCTGCAGAAACACAGTGGGTGCCAGCAGTTCCCAGGTCAGTCAGGCCACATAAGCCACTGGACCCACAAGCCAGACACAGGATCTAAGCAAGCAGGAAGGAGAACAGCAAGAGAGGGATACCAGTTATACTGTCTCTCTCATAAATATATATATAGGTCATACTCCCACATGGATGTCAACAGGCTGTGTCCCGACAGAGAAGTTGGACTCTACCCATGCTGTCCCTTGGGTGCATCCAGTTGACACAAAATTTAACTATCACACTACTGTGCACTTTTGGTTTTTTGCTATAACATCCTTGTCATGGACATTTATTGACACTGGTAGACACAACAACTTCAGAATTTGCATCTTTAACCTGCCATTGTTGTTGTTAGGTGCCCTTGAGTTGGTTTCAAAACATGGCGATCCTATGTACAACAGAATGAAACGCAGCCCTATGTATTCCCTGTGCCAAAGTTCTCAAGTTGGTCCCAATTACCTCCTTGATGGCCCTAGCTTCAAGGTCTGTGATCCACCTTGAGTTTATTCTTGTGCATGGAGTGAGATAAGGGTCTGGATTCATTTTTCTGCAAGTAAATATCCATTTTTTCCAGCACCCCTTGTTAAAGAGGTCACCTGCTTCCCATTGGATATTTTTTGGACCCTTATCAAAGATCAGTTGTCTGTATGCTGATGATTTTATTTCTGGGTTTTCAGTTCTTTTCCATTGGTCTGAGTATCTGTCATTGTACCAAAACCATATGGTTTTGGCAACTGTGGCTGTACAGTATGTGCTAAAGTCAGGTAAAGCAAGCCCTCACACAGTGTCCTTCTTCTTGAGGAGTTCTCTGCTAATTCTGGGCTTCTTCCCTCTCCATATGAAGTTAGTAATCAGTTTTTCCATTTCTTTGAAGAAAGATGAGGGTAATTGTATCGGGATTGCATTAAATTTATATAGTGCCTTTGGCAGAACTGACATCTTGACTATATTGAGTCTTCAAATCCATGAGCATGGGATGTTCTTCCATTTGTTGAGCTTGCTCTTGGTTTCTTGTAATAGTGTTCTGTAGGTTTCCTCATATAAATCTTTTGTTCTTTTAGTCAGGTATATCCCTAGATATTTCAATTGTGTTTGGCTATTGTGAAGGGTACCACCTTTTTGATCTCCTCTTCTGTGTTCTTATCCAATGTGTACAGCAGTTCAATGGACTTCTGTTTGTTTGTTGATCTTGTATCCTGCCACTCAGCCAAACTCTTCTATTGCTTCCAGTACTCCCCTTTAGGATTTTCCATATATAAAATCATATCATCTGCAAATGGAAGGACACAAACATAGAGGAAGCACAAATTGACAAATGGGATATACTGAAGGTAAAACACCTTTGTACATCGAAAGAATTCACCAAGAGAGTAATAAGAGAGTCCACGGACTGGGGAAAACATCTTTAGCAATGACACATAAGACAAAGGCCTTATTACTAAAATCTACAATATTCTGCTAGCTTCCAAAAAGAATAAAACTAATTGCCAACTAAGGAGGTAGGCAAAGGACCTGAATGGAAGTTTCACAGGGGCAGAAATTCTATTGGCCAACAAACATAAGAGAAAATGATCTTTAGCTATAAAAGAAATGCAAATTAAAACAACAATGAGGTACCACCTCACACCCTCAAAGATAGCCCAATTCCAAAATAAGAAAGCAACAAGTGTTGGAGGGGCTGTGGGGAAACAGGAACTCTCATCCACTGCTAGTGGACCTATAAGTAGGTACAGCCACTATAGAAATCAATCTAGCGATATCTAAAACATATACCCAGAAGAGGAAAGAAACAAACCAAGGCCAGACATCTGTGCTCCAATGTTCATTGTGGCACAGGTCACAATTGCAAGGAGTTGAAAATAACCCAAATTTCCATCAATTGATGGTTGGATTAAAAATCTGTGGTATAGACATACAATCGAGTAATACGCATCGCTAAAAAACAGTGATGAAAGTATGAAGCACATCGCTGCATGGGAAGTACTGGAGGAAATCATGCTAAGTGAAGTAAGCCAAGCACAAAAGGACAAACACAACATGAGTCCGCTGAGGTAAGCTTTAAAAAAAATGCAAAGGGGGCATAGGGAAAAAGCTATTGTACACAAACATTCCTGGGGTGAGGACCAGGTAATATGGCAGGGACCAGACCAAATATAGGGATACACATGGTAGAAAGCTAAAAAGGAGGTGGGGAAAGGAAAAAAAATAATAAAAAAGAAATGGGTAACGGGGCACAGGGCACTAACCAACCCGAGGGGAGGGTATTGTATCTTCACAGGGAAAGAGGGACCAGACTTCAACCCAGTGCTCCAAGATGTGAATCAACATGCCAGTGTGGAGTAGGGAACCAGTGGAGAGGTCTTGGGGGCCGGCCCCAATCCCAACTAGTAAGTGGACACCTACCCCTCTCCCCAGAAGAATTTATTTCAAAGGACAGCATTGAATCTGCAGCTCTGGGAGAGAGACATATCTGATCAGAGCGCACAGGAGCAGATGAGTGGGGAGGAGGAGAGAGTGGAGCACATCCTGGCTCACTGGGCTGTGAAGACGATGTTCCCAATTAGAGCAGCCAGTTCACACAGAGGACCACATGGCCGGCCCCACTATGAGACATGACGTCCCTCAATGACCCATAGTTCTACAGGGGACAATGCTGGAGACACAGAGTGGGAATTGCACTCGATATGATCCTGCCACACCGAGGCAAAATACTAATGGGGTGCAACAGAACAGCAAGGGAACACAGCTGTAAGGTCCTCAGGGAATGCTGAAGGTGGACTTTGGGGCCAGGGCATTGTGCCCCAACAGACTGGACTGGAAAACACTCCTAAAGGCCAACAAAAAATCCTTGAACTAACTACAAACTTTTCTTTCTTGTTGGTTTTTTTTTTTCTCATTGGTTTGTTGTTGTTGTTGTTTTGTTGTATATTGATACTTGGTTTTGCTCTATCTTGTTTTTGTGCATGTTATTATCTCTGCAGGTCTGTCTAAATAAGATAGGCTGGATGAAAAATCTGGAGGAGAAAACAATAGGACTGACAGCTCCAGGGGGTCATGGGATAGGTGGAGGTGGGTGGAAAGGTGGTAGTGTTAACAAACCCAGGCACAAGGGAACAAGTGATCCAAATCGGTGCTGTAGAGGTTGTGGAAGGCCTGGTAGGGTAATGATCAAGGGTAATGTAACCAAGAGGAATTG
>NW_022103915.1:19899239-19926634 GCF_000313985.2 Echinops telfairi | reverse complement strand
AAAAAAAAAAAAACAAGAATGAGTGAAACGCAGCCCTGTGTTGTGCGCGGTTTGTGTGCTTCAGCGCTTTGCTGCAGACAGTGGCGGTCACACTTCTTGAGAGTCTTTCTCTTTTCCTTTTGCTTCCACTGTACCGAGCACGATGCCTCTTCCAGGGGCTGATTTCTCCTGATAACATGTTTGAAGTGCTTGAAGCCTCATTTGTAGGAAGCATTCTGACTGTACTTCTTCTAAGACAGATTTGTTCTTCTGTCAGTCCATGATACTTTAAATATTCCTCACCAGCACCATAATTCAAATGCAACGATTATTTTTCTGTAATCCTTATGCAATGTTCCACTTTCACATGCATGTGAGGAAATTTAAAAGAACATGAATTGGGTCTGATGCACCTTATTCTTCAAAGTAGCAACTTCTTTGCTTTTCTATAGTAACCCAGAAGAAAATAATTTACAAGTATTTTACCCTTGCTATTTTGAAGCAAAGAAAACTTTAATAAATGCCTATCATCTCTTCGAAAAGAGTTGAGAGGTTTTCTGTATCAAATTCTCATTATCGCAGAAAATATGTTTTCAAAGATTTTTATGGCATTTGTACTTATAAATATGTATATAAATGGAAAATTATTGCTTTAGAACTTAACCTTATTACCTTCCTAGTGACAATTCAGAAGTTAGATAATTTTCATGATAAATTCTGATCTATAAGAAATCAAATTTCACATGTTCTTTTCTTGTTTTTTTAATTACCCATAATCAGAAGCAGCCTCTGTCCATCTGTGAATAGCATTCTGAATACTATTTAGTAAAATTAGAAATTGTTTAATCTTTTTAAGTGAATAGAAGCATAGAAACAAGCAAAATTAATCATCCATGATATTTTACCAAAGCACATAATGATTTCCAATACAAATAAAATTTTATTTCCAATTAACCGTGTTTATATAAAAGATAGAAGTAATATAAGATAATTTCTTGAGAATAATTTCCAGAAAAATAATATTACCTACATTAAAACTTCCTCATTGAAAATCACCAAGCAATTAGTTGAAGTACAATGCTTTTTAAATGATCATAACTCACTGTAGAAAATTAAAAAACCCCAAAAATTAGCAAAATCAAATGATTTTATATTGTAAGACAAAAAGACAGGGATAGAGAAATAGCATAGATTATTTTGCTCATTTTTATTTTCCTATTGAAGGCAAAGGTGTGTATAAATCACCAGAATTCTTAACCTGAAAAATTTTCAAATATATTTTACAATTAGAAATAGTTTTAATATACAAGTAATTTATGTAGAATATTGATACCGAGTACATATATCTTTTATGTATGGCACTCAGTAGGTATTCAATGATGGGTTATTAAAATCTCAAAGAAATTGCAATGCAGCATCACACAAAAATAGGCAACTGGGGATCCTTCCCAGATAGAGTTCAAAGGTCAATGAAGGCTGCAACATGTTGAAAGCATTTCAAGATGAAGGGGTTTTTCTCAAGGGGAGCAAAAAAAATCTCTTGAATAATTGCTTCCAAAATGATCATGCCCTCCACAAGGAATTTTTTAAAGTCCTTGCCTAAAATTCTCATGCCAGAATCGATGAAAGTTTTATTTAAAAGTTTCTATAAATTTTTCCCATGCTTTCATAACAATAGAAAATTTCCTTAGGATAGGGAACTGTGGCATTCAAGAGAATAAAGTGGGAGAAAGTACATTTATCTTCTAAACCCAACTCTGTCCCAGTCTTCTGGTGCACTTCATCGGATCAGAATACATTTGGCGATGATTCATACAGATGAAATGTGTTGGCTGAGAAGTTGTGCTATCTATCCAGTCCGGCTTAACTACAAACAGAAGAATCTTGCTTTTTTGTCACTGCCCCGAAGAAGATATTTGGAGTAGCTATGACAATGATTTCAGTTTTAAAATGAAGTTTAGATTTTCTTTATTCTTGAATACAGAACACAGTTTCCGTAATGTAAGCACTGAGCACAACACACTATAATGAGCTTTTGTTTCAGTTCCCAGTTGCCCACAGTGTCAATTACAACTACTGGCTTAGTTTATGTACTGGATTGTTAGGGACTATTTTAGAATGAGCCCTGGAAAAATGTTTGCTAAATTTGCACTTCACTCACTGAACCTTACTACTATTAATCATAATGATGTATATTATCATTTGTATTAAGAAGAAAAACAACAAATATTTTGAAAGCTTATTACATGTCAGACACTGCAATGTGTTTTACGTTCTACACCCTCTTGTTTCATGAGTTGTGGTTGATTGCCTTTGAATTAGTTCCAACTCATACTGGCCCTATGTTCAGCAGAACAGAACATTGCCTAGTCTTGTGCCATCCTCACAATTGTTTTCTTTGAACCTATAGTTGGCAGCCAATCCTTCTAGCCAATCCCTTTGTGTCCATCCTTCTAGAGGAGAGTCTATTTGACAACCCTCTCTTTCCCATTATATGCTACTCCAGGTCTTCCCTGGTAGCATACCCAAAGTATATGAGATGAAGCCTCAGTACTCTACGGAGCATCCTGGCTCTCTTCCTCCAAGACTGATTTGACTGCTCCGGCATTCCATGGTCCTCTCACTGTTCTTCACCAACTCTGGGGTCAGAAGCACTGATTCTCCAGTCTGCCGTATTCCTTGTCAAGCTTTCACATGCAAGTGAGGAAATTAAAAATATCATAGCTTTGGTCAAGGGCAACTTAATCCTCAAAATGTCATCTTGGATTTTTAATACTTTAAGATCTTATAGAGCAGATTAGTCTTTATTTTGTTTGATATCTTGAATGCTGTTCTCATAACTGCTGGTTATGTATTCAGGTAAATGAAATTCTTGACAAAATTATTTTTTCCTAATTTACGATGGTATTGTTTATTAGTCCAGTTATTAGGATTTTCATTTTTTTTTACCTTGAAAACTTGTAATCATTGATCTGCATCAGTAAGTACTTCAAGTCCTATTCACTTTCAGAAAGCAAAGTTGTGTCATCTGCATATGACAAATTGTTGATTCACTTTCCCCTAATCTTGCTGACATATTCTTAACACAGTTCACCTGCTCATATGAGTTGGTGAGTACAGATTGACTAATCGTGGTGAAAGGATCTAACTCTGATGTCTACCTTTCCTGATTCTAAACCACACAGCATTCTGGTCCCCTTGTTCCGTTCACAGGCCTGTCTTCTGCTCTTTACACTGGTTCCCATGAGCATAATTACCTTGTCAGGAGTTCTCATTCACAATGTTAGCCAAGTGCGTTCTGATCCACACAATTAAGCATCCTTGTACAGTCAATAAAACAAAATTAAAGATCTTTCTGGAATTCTCCTTTCAGCGAAGGTCCTTGTGAAGGCAGCAATGATATTCCTTGTTCAGTGCCTTCTTTTGAATATGGTTTGAATTTCTGGAAACTCGCTGTCAATGGACTGCTCTAAGCATTGAGATGTTTAAACAAAGAGGTTTGATGCTGGAAGAACTCAGTAATCGATGCCAAATAACTTGGAAGACAGTTACATGGCCAAGGACTAGAAGAGACCCATATTCAGGTCTGATTCACTTAAGGTCCACAATGTCATCTGGGAAATAGGGAGTCGTACAATGTGGACATGGTGCAAGTACCATATTCTATATGTAACTAATGAACAGGTCTAAATGACAAGCAATATCCTTTCATCATTTTCCAATTTAGTGCTCTTTAATAACCTTTGTTTAACTTCCCAATTAATAATTTTTCCTTTGTCTCTTGCTGTCATCACAAACACTGGTTACTGAATTTGAGAGTCATCATGCATTTCATGGGAATCTTTTTGAAGGAAATTAAACACGGAGATAACTTTACAAAAATTAAGAGACAACTAATACATGAGATTGGAGACTGCTGCCTATAAGTGGAAAAATGCACAGTATACAGTAAGCATTTTAGATATAAAGTACAATATAATACAGGTATACTCTAGTAATGTAGACATTTCATATGAAAATCAATACATGTGTATTATAGGTTACATATGTATTTTCCCAATAGATCTCTGATAATGCAATTGTTAAGCATCTTGCTGCTAACTGAAAGATTGGCATTTGAAACTCACCAGAGCATATTTATATGGAAAAAAATACCTGGTAACCTCCCCCAGAAATATCATGGCCTAGAGACATTTCTACTTCCCAGAGGGCAGTTCTACTCTGTTCTGTATAATCATTATGAGTCAGGTTGGTTAAACATAATGGATATCATTTTGCACCATATCATTATACACCTGGCAGAGTACAAGTAACATGAGCTATATCTGTTGCACGAAAGAAGCTGTGTATTTGCTATGTCAGGTTACATTCCCTTTATCGACTTTTCCCATTGGGGTTTTAACACTCTGCTACCACTTTATGGCACTACAGTTATGCATATAGTTGGACAGTGCCCATGTTGCCATGACATGGCACACATCTATGTGCTTATTTCAAATACAGATGATCAAATAAAATATAGAAATGATCAAGCACACTGATTAATATCACATGCAAGTTAAATTATGTTGAAGATAATTCAAAAATGGTCACAGCAGTACATCAATTGAGAGTTGCCAGGAATTGAAGCCAGATTCAAAAGAAAATGTAGAAGGTGTGAATTTATTGGTTGTATCAGATAGATCTTGTCTGACAGAAATAACAGAAATATGTTTACCTCTTATTTATTTAATACCCCAAAGTATTAAACGATATGGCCTATAACAAATTATGACTACAATTGCAAATAATGGGAATTCTTAGTACATAGAGGTCTATAGACAATGCAATCTCAGTTGTTAGAATAAAACCAGAGGATATGTTCTGGTTTAAGATCAAAAAAGATATGCATCTAGTTTTTACCTTTTCACAATACTCATTCTAAATGCATGCTGAGTAAATAACTAGAAAAGCTGAGCTATAGAAAGAACATGACATCAGCATTGAAAGAAGTTAATTAATACTTCATAGAATATAGATGATACAATGTTATTGGAAATGAAAGATGTGGCCATCATTTCTTTTAAAAGAATTAACAGCAGCCTAAGAAGTGGGAGTTTAAAATGTCCCCAATATCCAAATCTTCTAAGGAGCTATTCTGCTCCACTCCATTCTGCTTTGAGTTTATTCTTTGAATTCTGCAATTCCCAGAAATGTGACAGAGAAAGAAACAAAACTTTAAAGAAATACCTTACGTTGTGGTGCGTGCTGGCCAGTGCCAAATCTTAAGGCCAGGCAACGGCGAGCACAATTGGGAGTCCGGATCCAGAAGCCACAGTGTCAGAAAGTCACCGACACTCTTCTTGCTTTGACCAAAGCTCCGCCAGGAAATGGAGCTCTGGCTTTCCAGGTGATGTGATTTATGTAAGAACTGCATGTGTATGTGGCACCAGCATATCTGCCCCATGCAAGGGAAACAGGATGGTGTCTTAAGCCACATCCTCGAGTTAAGTCTTAAAGGCAACCCCCAAAACCAAGGGTGTGGCTTGGTTCACCCCCTCTAATAAAGTTTAGTCTAATAAAGATGAGCCCCTCAGGACCAGTGGTGAGAGTGGCGATACCAAGAGGATGGAGGGAGGGTGGGGTGGAAAGAGGGAACCGATCACAAAGATCTACATATAACCTCCTCTCTGGTGATGGACAACAGAAAAGTGGGTGAAGGGAGACGTAGGACAGTGTAAGATATGACAAAATAATAATAATTTGTAAATTATCAAGGGCTCATGAGGGAGGGGGAAGGAGGGAGGGAGGGGAAAAATGAGGAGCTGATACCAAGGGCTCAAGTAGAAAGCAAATGTTTTGAGAATGATCATGGTAACAAATGTACAAATGTGCTTGACACAATGGATGGATGTATGGATTGTGATAAGTGTTGTACGAGCCCCCAATAAAATGATTTTAAAAACAAAAAATATTTAAATTTAAAAAAAGATGCCGCAGAGGAATAGAGTGGGACTTGGTTCACACTTTTTATTAAATGAGCTCTTAATCTCATACTAATCCTGCCAATTAGGATGCTAGAGAATACCCTCTCAAATGGGATTATAATCACATTCATGGAGTCCAGAACTATGGTAAACCACATAAGGAATTATGGCTAGAAGGGTCATCTTAATGGACCACTTCTCAAAGATGACATGTGTTTCTACTTATGAAGACCAAACACTACAGCTTTCAGTATGGATCGCATTTCAACATAAAAGAAACAATAAATCCTCACAGCTGGACCCATAACCAATACCATGGTTAGCAGAGAAAAGGCTAACCTTGTGAAGGACTCATTTCATTTGTATCTACAATCAGTTCTCATGCACACAGCAGTAACGTAATCAATGTAGAATTGTATTGGTAAAATCTGCTGCAAAGATATATTTAAAGTGTTAAAAAGCAGAGGTGCCACTTTTAGTATTAAAGTGTGTCATACTCAAGTCAAAGTATTTTAATTTCTTCCAAATGTGTTTGTGAGACGGGTAATGAATAAGAAGGACTGTATATGATTTGATGCATTTGGTTACAGTGTTGGAACAAACTGCAGGAAAACATACAGGTGGACAATGTACAGCCAGACCAGAATGGCCCTTAGAAGCAAGGAGGGCCAGCCCTTGTCTGAAGTACTTAATGTATTAGTGCTTGTCAGAGGGGACCATTCCCTGGAGGAGTATATCATGCACAGTAAATAGAGAGTGAACAAAAAAGAGGAAGATGATCAGTTGGGTTGATTGACATAGTGGCTACAAGAATGAACTCAAATATTGCAGTGAGAATGCAGATGGTACAAGACCAAGCTGAGTTTTGTTCAGTTGTGCATCGGGTTGGAAATGGCTCAGCGGACCTAACAGCAACAGAAGGGGGCATTTACTCACTGAAGAAGCCAGTTGTTATGAAAAAGTGGATCTACTCTCTAATAAATGCATGTGCTTGGAAGGTCTACTACAATGATATAGGCAAAATGAGGAGAATCAGTCCCCTTCAATCTTATCATAGATAAAAACAATTATTTTTTGTGGTGATTATAAAGAAGACTCAAGTTTGCAAAGGTGTGTTCCTATAATTTGTGACCCTATATCCTACTTGGAGAGATACACCAGAGCCCACTGCAATTGGCTCAGATCTAACTCCTGGCCAATTTATAGGATTGAATAGAACTGCCTCTATGGGGCTTCAAAGGCTGCAATCGGTTCAGAAGCCAACTGCTGGCTACATGTTCTTTCTGTGGATGCATTTGGTAGGTTCAAATCTCAGACCAACCTTTCAGCTAGCAACCTATTGATTAACCACAGTGCTACAGAGCTCTTTGGCGAGATTTATGGGATCTTAAACACCTGCATGAGATAATGAAGGGAATGGTTAATTCTAACAGGCAGGATCAGGATAGGAAAATGCTTCGCTGAAAGAGACTATCCCTCGAAGTGTTTTGAATGAGTAGAACAATCACAGAAGAGACAGTACAAAGGAGAAAGGCATTAACAACAAACATATCAAAGCAGCACACTCCCCTGGGATGCTCTGTAGCTCTGAGATGATCATCTATAGAATTATATTAATTAATTTTTATAAAAGTTACAAAATAATATTTGCTTGTTTTTGTTTGCTTGTGTTTTTAAGTTTGTAGCTGTGTTTACAGATCAAGTCAGTTTAGATAAAGAGAAGTGGATTCATTGACACCTTTGACCAATTCTAAGATTTGAAGCAGTGGGTACTAGGGAATTTGTTAATCTCCAAAACTGTACACAAAATTAAATATTTGATTATTTTCAATGTCAATCAGTGACTCCAGACATCATGAACATTACTATAAAACATCCAGAAATCATGAAAATGAAAAGTTGGTGGGGGGTGGGGGAACACAGAAAATGATTCACCTTTAGAGCGACAAGACAAAAATGCCGCTCTACTGAGAACTTTATCTCAGCCCTATGGGACCTATATCAGCCTGCCAACTTCCTGAACTTTCATATACTATCTTTGTGCTTTCAAATCACTGCTTTTGCTAATTTGTTATGACAGCAATAGAAATCCACTAAACAACAACAAAAACCAATGAAAGTCATTGACATCAAACTGATTTTGACTTTTAGCAACCATACAGAAGAGAATAAAATTGCTATATTGGCTATAATCCTGTGGACATACATTGGCCCTAAAGGACTTAACAGAGGCTGAAGGCTATGGACTGTTCCATGGATGCCAGATGCCCCTTGCATTTGTTAGCAGTTCTAGGCAGCAGAGCCACAAACGACTTGGATGCACTTCTTGTAACAGGACATAATTAAAGGCACTGTGTTCCATCTTTGGACTTGGTCTTGTGCTTCCTGATAATGCAGTTTTGTTTGAGAACCTAATGCTTAGATACCTAATAATTTATAGTCTGCTCCCTCGTTCTTTGTTTGCTTTAAGTAAGTGCATGCAAGCTTACCAACCCGTGCCCTAACTAGTAGAGAATAAAAGATCTGGTAGGGCGGCCATCTGGGCAACACACAGACCAATGGTACCAGCCCCTTGCTGGTGTTGAAGTGCATTGCTTGTGTCCTTGTCTTTATATATACTCTGCTCCAACATCACACGCTACAGACATAGACGGCTTCCAGTTTCTCACATGGAGAAGCTGCTGGGTTCCAATTATAGATCTTTTGGTTAACAGCTGAGCACTTAACCACTGAACAACCAAGGAGCTTTAGAAAACTAATATTGTGCCAATAATGTAATGCCTTCTGGAAGTCCGTTTGTAAGATTTAATAAGATTCCTTTAGGAAGTTCGTGAATCCTTCTAATAGTCTTAATAAGGGAAAAATCTTCAATATATATATTCTTTCATCTTTCTAAAATTATGAAAAATCTTCCTTCTAATATTAAAGGCTAGTAACACCTTATACTTTGGTCCTGATGGTTCCCACTTAGGTCATTGCAAAACAAAATTTGTTGGTAAATTGCTACCTATAAGCCCATTTATTAGTAGCTAGCTTTTGAGCTAGCAGTTTGAAACTACTAGCTTCCTCACTGGGGAAAGCTGAAGCTTTCTTTCCTATAAAAATATACCACCTTGGAAGCCCAAAGGGGGAGTTCTACCCTTTCCCACAGTGTCCCTAGAAGTTGGAATTGACACAATGACAATGAGCTTTTTTTAGCCTTTAAGTTAAATTATAATTTTATGAAAGGGAAGCCACAAGCTAAAATTCTAAGCACCTGTTGATTCCCCACACAGTCTTGCCTTATCCCAGTCCCCTCGTCTCCTCAAGGAGGGGCAGCACAACAACGGGCCGCAGCACTACCGACATCTCAGGAAAGCTAAATCCCTGGTCATCTGGGTCGAAGGTAGGAAGAAAGTTGGCAAGAAGTTTGTTTTATTTTCCACTCGCCTTCTGGTCTTTGGTTTTTAAAAAGTCATTTTATTTTCCTCTTTTGCTTTTCTGTACAATGTGGAGTCAATATGGTTCTGGGGATTGGACATTGAGCTGTAATAGCAAGGTGGCTAGCTCAAACTCATCAACCACTCCTTGGCACAAAGATGAGATTTTTCTTTTTCCATAAAGATGTACAGTTTTGGAAACCCTATAAAGTAGCTGTTAATAAGTAATAATCGGCTTGATAGCAATGAGTCTGGGTATGGTTTGCTATACTTTAAAGGATAATTTCAGTGGGAAAATATAGCAATGTATCTCTCCCTTCTCTGGGAATTTTCTGAGAGCTCTCAAAGGTCTTTTTTCAGTGATCACAGGGCGAGAAAGCATCTCCAACTTAACACACATCACTGACGAGATAGTTCACTGAAGTCTTACTCAATGCTCTTTTTGTCTAAGTACAGCTTTGTTATAGTACCTTTCCTTTCAAATCTTTGTTAGCTATTCAACATTGTCCCGAGAACATGAAATTCTATGGTCTGAATTAAAAGATTCCTTGGAGAACATTTAGCTCAACTCCAATGAAGATTTCTAAAACGTGTCCTGCCAATTAGACCGAATGGTGGAGAAGATATCTTAAGCCACAGGCTAGCCCTCAAAGTTCCATACAGTAATATGTATCTCAAAAATTCATGAAAACTTTGATGTGCTCACTATCTTCATTATTATACTGTCCTTTGCCCTCTGGTTCTCAAGTTATTCTTTAATAGTGCCTGGTGGCTTAGTGGATCCCTGTGAGGCTGCTAACTTCAAGGTCAGCAGTTCAAATCCACCAGCCACTCCACAGGAGAAATACAGAGCTTTCTACTCCTATACAGAATTACAGTCTGGGAAACTCACAAAAGAAGCTGTGCCCTGTCCTTTAATTTTATATACAATTTTTGGGTTAACAAATGCTCTCAGCACCCACTGCTTCAAATCTGAGAATCAAAGCTCTGGGTGAAATGTGTCAGTGAAACCAATTCTCTTTACCTAAACCAGCAGTTCTCAACCTCTGGGCCGTGACCCCTTTGGGGGTTGAGTGACCCTTTCAAGGGGTCGCCAGATTCATAACAGAAGCAAAATGACAGTGATGAAGTAGCTGCAAAAATAATTTTATGGTTGGGGGGATCACCACCGCATGAGGAATGAAAGGGTATGAAAGGGTTGTGGCATTAGGAAGGTTGAGAACTACTGATCTAAACTAATTTGAGCTATGAAAACAGCTAAAAACTTAAAAAGAAAAACCCCACAGAGATGCTAGTTTGTAATTTTATTTTATTAAAATTAATTAATATAATTCTATAGATGATCATCACTTAAGTGGTTTAAATCACTACAAAATACGGTTGCAGCAGATCATTGCCTGGGACCTCAGGACACGTGAGAGGAGGACATGGAACAAAGGTTATGGTTGTTGATGTCCGATGGATCTTGGCTGAGAGCAGAAAGAACCAGGAAGATGTTTGCTTGGGTTTCAATGACTATGTAAAGGCATATCGCTGTGTGAATTACTAAAAACTGGAGAGCCTCGAAAAGAATGAGAATCCCAGGCCACTTCATTGTATTCGTGTTGAATTGTCCAGGGTCAAGAGGCAGTTGTGGGAATCGAACAGGGGAGATTGCATGATTTTAAGTAAGGAAAGATGTGCGTCATGGTTGTATTACTTCACTATATTTATTTAATTTGCATGCAGAACAAGTAATTGGAGAAGCTAGCTTATAGGACAAAGAATGTGGCATCAATACAGGAGGAAAGAATGCACTGTATTGGGTAAATATGTGCTGAAAACCTCTTCAAAGTATTGAAAAGCAAGGGTGCTACTTTGAAGACTAAGGTGCACATGACCCCATCTTCTGTCCCGTATGCATGTGAAAGTTGCATATTGAACCAGGAAGACTGAAGAGGAATGGATACATCTGAATGATGGTGCTGGTGAAGAATACTGAAAGTACCATCGACTGCCAAAAGAACAAACTAATCGGTCTTGGAAGATATGCAGCCAGGATGCGGCTTACAGGCAGGGGTGATGGAAGTTCTTCCCACATACTTTGGACAGGTGGTCAGGAGAGACCGGTCTTGAGAAGGACATCCTGCTCGGTAATGTACTGCGACCATGAAAGTGTGGAAGGCCTGTGACAGTATGGATTGAAAGAGTGGCTGTAACAATTTGTTCAATCAGAGGAACAGTCATGAGGGTGGCATTGGGCCAGAGTGCTTCCTTCTGTCATGCGTAGATTCTCTAGGAGTGGGAACAAAATCAACAATGATATTACAAAGGATCCTGGAGTGAATGGTTAAAGTGGTTGGTAGCTAATTGAAAGATTGGTGATTCAAACACTGCAGTCATTCCAAGAGAGAAAAATATAGCAATCATTTTCTGTGCTGAGGATAGCTTTCAAAATTCTATCAGGCAGCTCTGCTTTGTCCTATAGGTTCTCTATGAATCAGAATCTACTATAGGGCAGCAGTTTGGTTTCTTTGGGTAAGAAAATATGGAATATTTATCCTACACTCTTGGATATAATATAAGATATTCAATTTCACAACTATTTTACTATATTAATGTAAATGTTCTGCAAGCATTTTTGCATTAAGTATATATTAAGTATTGAGTAGTTGTGTATATTTGAATCAAAATATAATTAAGAAACAATCTGAAATATATCATGATGCTAAAATAAGAGGAAGCCAAGAGGGAAGAGGTGGTTTTAAAAGTTTCTGGGAGGTGTGCTATTGCAGAATTTTGAAAGTGCATCGTCTACGGTTTAAGTGTGCATTTTTTTCATGCATTAGTATTTTCTGAGGGTTGGTGCCAAGTTTCCATCCCCTGGGTTTCTAATTCAAACGTCTGGGGTGGGGCATGCTGGCACTGTGGTTGTTAGCTTCCAGGGAGTCAGTTTTATCACCTAGAACCCCATGTACACCAGAGACAAGCACTGCCCGGTCCAGTGCCACACTTACAGTGACTGCTCGGTTTGAGACGTTGTTGCAGCCACTGTGTCAATCCATCTGGTTGGAGAACGTCCCCTTTTATGCTGACCTCTTGTGTCCAGCGTGATGTCTCCAGGGCTGGTTTCTGCTGACAACATATCCAAAGTGTGTGAGACAAATCCGCATTGTCTTCCCTTCTCAGGAGCCTTCGGCATATACTTCAGGACTGTTTGCTCTCCCAGCACTCCATGACTCTTTCATATTCTTTGCCAACGTCATAATTAAGTGTTCAATACTGCATTTCCAGTATGTTTATCCGTGATACTAATAGTTCTAACTGATCCCAAGGTTGAAAATTTAAAAATTACTAAGCTATAAGAACTAAGTAGGGACATTTGGTCTGACTCATTTTGTTTGTAACAAAAACAGAAAGAATAGGAATTCTTTTTTTAAAAATAAAAAAATTAAAACTCAGAAAAAAATCCATTGTACTAAGAGCAAAAATTGTGATTTTGTAATGAAAGGTATAGGTTTGCATTACATTAAATATCATAAAATCACCCTTTAATATTTATACAAGTATCAGTAATATGTGTATAGGTCTAAAATAATTTGTGCTATTATATGTTAAAACATTTTTTTAATGCTTGATATTAATAACATTTTAAATAACTAAATTCCTTTATCAAATACTCCATTTTCCATTATTTTAATGATGTTATATATTTATTTTCTGAGCTATAGTTGTAATTATTTAAAGCATTTATGGTTATAAAGTGGTAAGTTAGCTGTTAATTATTGGAGTAGACAGTTTGATATCTATTTTCAGAAGAGTTGAAAGATGATGTGAGAATATTTTGTTATATTTTGCTTTTCTTTCTAAGGTTCTTTTGTACAAAAGATGACATCTTTGAAATCTCTTATTTTTTCATAACTTTAGAAACTAGAAGGGAAAAATATTTCAAAGACCTGGCTCCCATGACCAACATCTCTTTAGTTGTAAGTACAATATACAAGCTCTCATACCAGTCTTCATTATTCCAATTATCCAAAGCGATGACTTCTCCCCACCCCCAGTATTTATCTAAGACACACTCTTATCGAGAGGCAAACACCATCTGGGAAACTTGTTAGTGATGTGCCAGCTTTCTCTCTGGTCCAGCGACTCTTTTAGACCCGTAGTGGGTCTTCCTGCCATTCTCTTAGCGCTATCCCTGAAGACATGGATGCCTGGGCACAGCCCACATTTCCTGCAGTTCGTTAAGGTAGATAGAGCAAAAAAGCATCTGGGGGAGGGCAGATCATAATTACCCCAGAGTCCCTTACTGTGACCTTCAAGATCAAGCAGCTAACACACATGCCTTGGAAAGGAAGTGATGGCAGAGAGGAAATAAAGAAATAATATTCTCACACTCCCAAGTTCCTATTTCAATATCCAGGTGTAATTCTAAAAGAGAGCTATTAATAATCATATTCTCTGGAAACTAGAAACAGTCTAAGAGTTCCCCTAATGTAAGGTAAACATATTTTAACTTTAAAAATTTGCACTCAAATATTTGATTTAGTTGATTTCAAAAACTCATTATTTGCGCATGTGCCCGTGTAAGTATACATTTGGTTTTCAGAGACGCTTTATGGAGTTTTAATGTGAAAATCACACATTGTAAATATTAGTCTCCTAAGACAATGATAAAGTTTCACTTTGGTATTATTTGCCACTCTTCCCCCTCATGGTACACTTTTCTAATTTATAATTTCTTACTTGAATACTTTTTTCTTTCTTTAGTGACTAGCTCATACTATTTTAAATTAAAAGCAAACACAGCTATAAACTGGAACATTGATATATCCACATATGTCCAATCTATTTTTTGGCTTTGGTGTTTCATATAATATCATTTTATATTCAAAGAAGAAAACAATGTCTAAATATTTTGTTTGATGTGGATAATATTATTTAGACCCTGTTGCATGTCAAAAAAAGCACATTGAACTAATTGAATTAATACTTTAAGGGGTTACAGGTAATATAATTAACTGGGCAAAACATGGCCATTTTTATCTGATGATGCCTTACAAACTAATTTTTTAAAAATCCAAAAATACTCAATGCATTTCAAAACTTCCCATTTTAGTTTTGGTTTCAACTTAAATTAAGTTGATGCAATTCTAAAATAGTTTGGGTTTAAAATTTGTGGCTATGAGAATTACAGCTAACTGTATACATTTAAGAAATTCACATAGTTCAAATATATCTGAATGTGTGTGTATACAAGGAGATACCCTATGTAATTTAGAAGCCAATCATAAAATGTGTTATAGATATTGATGTGATATAATTATATGAAAAAGGTAGGAAAGATCAATTAAGGAAATGAAAATCCCCAAACTCTGTCTTAGTTACAGTGATTTATTAATTAAATTTAAAATGGTGGCCTTTTTTTCAAGTATTTTATATAATCTTTCACTACTATATGGAAACTGCAGGATAATTATAACCTAATCATCACTGTATTAGGAATTAATAGTTTCTATTATAAATCAGAAATAGTACTCTGTGAAGGAGGGTGCACCTGATGCCAAACATGGTATTGTCAATTGCCTTCCCTACATGGGAAAGCTGGGCAGTGAATAAGGAAGACCAGAGAATACTGGATGCATTTGGATGGCAGCATTGGTGAAGAACATTGAAAGGACCTTGGACTTGCAGAAGAACCGACAAATCTGTCTTGGAAGAAGTGCAACCAGAGCGAGCATGGTGAGACTTCCTCCCACTACTTGGATCAGGCTATGAGGAGTGCACTGTCCTTAGAAAGGATCATCAAGCCTGGTAAAAAGAAGGTCAATAAAAAAGAGGAAGACCTAAACAACAAAGATGGACTCACGTTGCACCGATGGGGTCAAATGAAAGCATTACTGTGTGGATAGTGCAGGAGGGAGCAGTGTTTCACTCCATTGCTACGAGTGGAATGGACTTGATGGATCGTAGGAATGGCACTACTTTACAGCATTCGTGTTATGTAAATGTGTCTAGTATGAAATTTACATGGAGATACTTTTATCTATTGATTTTTTCAGTTCTTTGTACTAGATACCTATTTATTCAATTCTTTATAGATAACTATAAGAATACACTAAAACTATTCTTTTAGGAATTGAGCTAGATTGATGGTTACCTGTATTTCATTGATTATGCAAACACATTCAACTGTGTGGATCATTAAACATTGTATATGACATTGTGAAGAATCAGAATCTCAGCGTGCTTAGTTGTACTCCTGTTTAACTATTATGTAGGCAAAGAAGCAATCTATCAAACAGTCCAAGGAAAGAGTGCATGGTCTAAAATATGGAAATGTGTGCATCAGGTTTGTATTGTTACATCATACTTATTCAATATAGATGCTAACTAAATATTATTAGAAGAGACCAGATAGAAAAGGACATCAGGCTTGGTAAAGTGGGTTGGCACCTAAGAATAATTTTTAAGGGGAGCTGCACTGGGACAGCATTTCATTCTTTTGTACAGTCCCTGTAAATCTGGGCTAAATCAAAAACATTGAACAACAGCATGCTGATAAATAGTCTTAGCTGCCAGACTTTATGTAGAATGATGCAACGTCAGTTGGAGGCGGACTTGTGACATGCAGATGACACAGCTTTGCTTGCTACAAGCAAAGAAGACTCGAAATATTTACTAAGAAAGTTCAAAGCCTTCTATTTATAGAGGTTCTGAAAAGATTGCATAACAATGTGTGACCAAAAAAAAAGCCTAGTTTGTGGCAGATGGGGAACTGGTTTTGACACCACAGCAATGCACCTGCTCACACTGCCTTCTTAGTGTGCAGGTTTGGGGCAAAAAACGGAAAACCCCATGCCATTTACTCACCTGACTTGGCTCCCTGAGACTAATTTTTGTTTCTGCAAATGAAGAAGGACATGAAAGGACAGTTATTTAAGGACATAGAAGAGGTGAAGAAAAAAATTGAGGGAGGTGCTGTCAGCCATCTAAACATGAGTTTGAAAAATATTTCCAAGAATGGAATCAGAGATTTGACAAATGTATTAAGTGTAATGGAGAATATTTTGAAGGTGAGAAGGTGGTTTTGTAAATAAATATATTGCTTTGAAAAAGTTCTGGGGTTTTTTGTTTGTTTGTTTGCGTTGGGGGATTAACTCATAATGTCAGAAGAGACCAGTCTCTGGAGAACGGCATTGTTCTTGGCACAATCAAGTCCGTGAAGAAATGAAAGAAAGTCAAAGAAGATGGATTGACATCATGCCTGCAACAATGGTTTCAAATAGAAACAATTACGTAAACAATTAATGTAAACTTTCGTTCTGTTTATTTTGATTATTACAATCCTTAAAAGTTTACCTGCTTTACTTCCTAGCAGTCAGTGATTACCACAAAGTGGGGAAAAGAGAGTGAAGTCACTAGTAAACTCCCCAATCTAAGAACACTGAATTCATCTGTCATGGCCCTGCTTGGCACATGGCCTCATGGAGAGATAACTGAGATTTGGATGCTACAGAAATATGTGTGAAGAAACTAGATGGTGCCTGCCTGTTGGAAAGAATAGTGTCTGGGGTCTTAAAAGCTTGTTTTCAAGTGAACAGCCATCTAAGTGAGGCACCCATTACGTCCACATGGAAGATCATGCAAGGTGCTCACAATTTAAGCTCTGATACGCTTCCCTCCTTCAAATTTAGATTATATTATTTATAATCATTGGATCACAAGTAAATAATATAAACCAAAATTGAAGGAGGAAAGAGAATCAGAATTTAGGATTGTAGATAATATACTCTAAATCACAAGGAGGGAAGCATATCAGAGCATAAACACAAGCACTTGGTTTGCAGAAGGCTATAGATGACAGTGAAAGCTCAAAATCCATTTGCAGGATCCACACAGAGATTAAACCTCCGGTGAATCCTTCTGACAGTATTTGAGGGTGTGAAGGGACTTGTTATCAGACAGAGAGTGCAGGAAGGCAAGTAAAGTAAATGTTGTCAGGTTAAAATGTAACAGCTGATTTGGTCCCCCTTTCGACCCCTTTAAAAGTTCTATTCATTTTATAATATTTTTTAAGCGAAGGGGAAATGCATGCGTTAAGTCTGGGGCAAACCCCTCTGAACATCGAACAGGGAGGTTGACAGCCTAGTTAGGATAGAGTGCACGGGAAAGTGGATTCTAACAGATGTAGGGAGGTTGAAAATCTCACACCTTATCACTTGCTCTCCCTTTTGACCCATTTTTAATATTGTTCTAATATTAAACATTTGTTCTAATATTAAAAAATTGTTCTAATTTTTAACATTTTCTGTTCTCTTTTCAACTGGGGGTTTTCTATGTTGTATTTTATTATTTCTGCTCGCACTCTTGGCTCTTTGCTTTTTGTCTCTGTATGTTTTTCGATGAATGAAACTCAGGATGGGTGAATATAAAGCGAGAGTAACTGAATTAATAGCTCATGCGGGGGTATGGCAGGGGTTTGGGGGGAAATGGGGAGGAGATAGCAAAGGGGACAAGAAAGAATGACATGATCTAAAGTGGGCTGTGGCAATGAGTGTACAGTGACCCTTAAATATGATTGAACTATTGAATTGTATGATATTCATTTATGTCTTAATAGAACTTTTTTAAAACAAATGAATTTTTCCTTTGAAAAGCTCAGGACTCTGTGTTTAGTTTTATACCATGTCCAGTTTTGAATGTTGATCCTGAAACAATATTTCTCCTGTATATTAATCTGTGTTCTACTTTATCACTCACCTAAGTAGTGGCTACACTAGGATATTTTTGAACAATTACATAATTTACAGAGGTAATGGATAAATAACTTCTTTAAATTAAAAAAAATAATTTTCTTTGGAGAGACAAGAAAATTCTAGGTATTTAAAGGGTATTTGACAATAAATACTCAACTCTGCAGAAAATATTTATGTATGAGATCCTGTATTAACTATTTTAGAGGAATTATTTGCCAATTCTAATAAACAACATGATTCTCCTTTTTGATTAATCAGTGATTAGCTGCGGTTCATTCATTGCTAAATGAAAGGTCAGTGGTTCAAATCCACTGGTTGTTCAAAAGGAATAATGTGACAGTGTGTTTCTCTAAAAGATTTACCTGAAACACCCTGTGAGGATGTTCTCTGTCCTATATCTTGTTGCTAATAGTTGGAATTGACTTAGCAGCAAACAACAACAAGAACAAGTATACATAGTTTTGATGATGTGACATTACAGGGACACCTATCGAAGCAAACTTATTCCTCACAGTTAATATTTCTAAGCATATCTATGATAAAAAGCAACATAGACTGCTATCTACCTCTTCTCCCAAACTTTTTTATTAGTGTTGCTCAAATTTTCCTCTGGTTTTAATGTAATCTCTAAAGCTAATATGAAATTAATAATGTTCCACCTATTTTTAACTTTTGCTTCAGGTTATAACTTCATAGTTTTTATAAATAAAACCTTATAAAATTTCATAAGCTCATCTGTAAACTAAGTGTATGAACATGTGCTTATGAATGCAATTGAGAAAAGGTATATTTTCCATGTTGGGCTCCCTGATTTATGGAAAAATCAAAATGAGAAGCTCTCTCTTCAAATAATTATTATTTTTAAAATCTAAAATTGATTCAAATATTAATGAAAATTATTTGTCCTTACAACTAGCAAGGAGGTGCAGTGGCTTTGTGGGAAAAGCATCGGAGTGCTAATAGGTCAGAATTTCAAACCCACCCACCACTCTGTTGGTAAAAGATCAGAGTGTTTGCTCCTATAGTGACTTTGTTTCAATCCCCCTATAGAATATGTTGCCATGAATTGGAATCTACTCAATAACAAGGGGTTTCACTTGGGTTTGTACAACTCTTTTAGAAAGATGAGGCTGTAAATATACAATCAGAATCTCAGTTTTTAGTTGATTCCTCTTGTTGCTACTCAGGAGCCCTGGGGATATAGTGGTTGCCAGTGGTTGCCATCCACAAGGTCCGTAGTTGGAAACCACCAGCAGCTCTGAGACAAAGGGAGTGCTTTATTTGGCCACCATCAGTGACAGCCTTGGAAACTCACAGGGCAGTTCTTTCTGTACTGTAGGGTCCCCCTGAGTCAGCATCACCTCAATGGCAGTGAGTTGAGTATTGTGATAACTCAGGAAGCTGCAGGGAAAACGTTGTCTATTAAGATAAGTAGAGTAGGAATGAGATACTGTTTTGTGAGTGTGAGCATACTGAATGCTAAACACGACTGAGCGTAGTCACAGAAGCCTGAATTTCCAGAAAATTGAGTTAACATAACCACATTTTCATGATACAGATTCAAGCATGGGTTTTCTTTATGAATGTTCTCTTTCTCAGATTCTCAGTAAATCATGTGGCTTAAACTGCACTGTTTTCAGGATCAGCACATTTAACATCAGTCACTGGTAGACTCTAGAATTGGTGCTACAATGCATAATCCTGGCTTCTATGATCTCATTATTCATAGATTACTTATTCCATTTACTTCCCTCTCCGTGCTCAACTTTAGTTTATCTTTCCCTGGTTATTCTGTCTAGGTTTCTTTTATTGATAAAAATAGACAGGAGATACCTCTTGATAATAATATGTGCAGCAGGAAATTGACAAGGAACTCTCAGAAATTCAGGCTTGATTCAGAAGAGGACATGAAACAAGGGATATCATTGCTGATGTCAGATGGATCTTGGCTGAAAGCAGAGAATACCAGAAATGTTTTCGTATGTTTTTTTTGTCTACATAGAGACATAACAAACTATGTGTATCATAACAAATGATGGATACCATTGAGAAGAATGTAATTCCAGAATATGTAATTGTGCTCATGTGGAACCTGTACATGGGTCAAGAGGCAGTTGTACAAGCAGAACAAGTAAATACTGCATGGTTTAAAATCAGAAAGGTTTGTGTCAGGATTGTATCCTCTCAGCATACTTATTCAAACAGTATGGTGAGCAAATCTTCAGAGAAGTTGGATTCTATGAAGAAGAATGTTGCATCAGGAAAGGAGGAAGCCTTCACAACCTGTAACATGCAGATAATACTACCTCACTTACTGAAAATGAGGACTGCTTGAAACACATGCTAAGGAAGATCAAGGATTGCAGCCCTTGGTCTGGATTACAACTCAGTGTAAAGAAGATCATAATTCTGGACCAAGAAGTAGCATCATTATAAGAGGAGCAAAGAATGAGGTTGTCACGGATTTTACCTTGCTGGGATTCACCTTCAATTCTAATGGAAAGAGTGGGCAAAGGACCAAAGGATGCAATTCATTGCATGAATCACCACACAATACCTCTTGAACTTGCTGAAATCAAGGCGGTCACTTCAAGGACTAAGAAGCACCTGATCCAAGGCATGGTGTTTTTGTTAAAACAAGTTCGTCAGTGTAAAATTCAATTGCTCAGGCATCTTAAAAAGAGTTGTACAATAATCACCACAATCAAGTTAGAACACTTTTTTCATTCTCGTACTCATAGTTATTAGGCCTTCATTTCCCTCCACCTCCCCATACCAAACCCCCAAGAAACCAGTGGTCCAGTTACTGTCTCTATATAAATTTACCTATTTTGGATTTCATATATGGTACAATATTTAAAAAACAAAACAAAACACAACTAACAAAAATAACAGAGAAAAACTTCAGTTGAAAAGGAAGCAGAAAATATTAAAATCTAGATCAAATTTAAAATATGTCAAAGGGAAGAATAAATGACGAGGTATTAACTTTTAACCTAACTGCATCTGCAATCATACACTTTCTAGTTCATTCTGCATGAAACTAAAGCTATTAACATGTGTAGTACGTATAGACTGAGGTAATTTATCAGAGGCTTAATCCACATGTATTTCTCCTTAACTTTTTTTAACTGAAACAACTTCTAGTGGGTCAAAAGGAATATCAAATGATAAGCTATTACATTTTAACTTAAATACATTTGCCATAACTAACTTTATAATGCTCTCTGTCTGATAACAAAGCTATTCACATCCCTCAACGAGAGTCAGAGGGGAGTCAGCAGAAGCTTAATCCGTATTGGACACTGCAAATGGATTTTAGGCTTCCATTGTCATGCACAGCCTTCTGCAAATAAGGTGTTCACAATGCAAGCTACCCCTCCCTCCTTTAGATTTGGACTACATTATTCACAATCCTTGGATCAAACAGGCTCATGTACTTCTTATTGTGGACTTGACATCTCACTTAGATGGCTGCTTGCTTGAAACAAGCTTTGAAGACCCCAGACACTATTCTGTCTGATAGCCAGGCACCACCTACTTGCTTCACCACACTTTTTTATAGCCCACATATCTTTAGTGATCTCTTCATAAGGGTGGGCAGTGACCAGGGCTATGGCAGTAGCCCAATCATTCTAAGATGGGAGCTAAAATTAATTGCAAGCACAAACCCAGGTGATGATTTGTTTCATCGACTCATTTACCTGTAAAAACTGTACATTGCATAAGAAAGACCAAAGTAGAAACAATACATTTTAATTATGGTGCTCACAAAAATATTGAAGTTCCCTAGACTGCCAAAGGGCACAACAGATTTGTCTTTGAAGACATACAGCCAGAATGCTCCTCCAAGACAAAGGTGGTCAATCATTGTCTCACATACTCCATACATCGTATCAGGAGATAACAGTCCCTGGAGAAGGACATCGTATTTGGTAAAGTAGAGGGGCAGTGGAAAAGGGGAAGGCTCTCAATTAGATGGGTTGGCATGGTAGCTGCAACAATGGGCTCAGACATAGGAACCATTGTGAGGCTGGCACAGGACCAGGCTATGTTTAGTCCATTATACATAGGATCCACTACGAGTTAGAACCAACTGGAAGGCATTTAACAGCCAACCAGCCCTTTGAAGGATTACCCTCTGTTTAGTTTTTGTTTATTATGAAAATGTAAACATCAATCACCACTAAAACATAATATGCATGATAATTTTTTTTCTGCATAAGATTTCATTTTCCCTAGAGAGAATTAGTTTCTTTATCCTATTACATACTTCCTACATCCTATATATAAGTCAATCACAAATTATCCTGGAGTTTTCTATATATTTTCTTAATTTGTTCTATCGCTGGGGAAATTCTGTCAATTTTATATCCACTTAAAATAATCACAGACTTCTGATCTCTTCTAGATTGTACTGATTGTTTCACACGACTGTCAAAAATGGTTGTACTTCTGATCTTTGCCTTCCTGATAATACAGGGAAAAGCTTGCACAACTACCCTGAAAAACAACCCCCCCCCAAAAAAAAAAACCCTTCACTTTACTGTAATCTATCTTTTCATGTTTTTTCTTGGTCCGTTCCTTCTATTTAGTGGAAACAGTCAGAGCCTATGACAAAGATTGCACAGCAAACTACTCAATTTAAAACTGTGCCAAATATCATGAGAAATCCCAAGATGAAGAAGATATAAAAACAGCAAAACCAAACATATATGAAGATGCTAAAGAGGATATACCATTAGGGAATTAGGAACTAAAGCAACAGTGAGATTCCATTATGCACCTATTAGATTATCTAAAATTAAAACACTGACAACACTGATAAGCCGTGGTGAGGACTTGGAAATAAATGTGCTGTCATTAATTACTGCTAGTCATCATTTTAGAGGGTGTCTGGAAGTTTCTTAAAAAAAAGACAAAGCATAATCTTACCATATGATCCAGCAGTAACACTTTTATATAGTTACCCAAAGAATTAAACATTTATGTTTACATAAAACCTGTGCATAAATGTTTATAGCTGATATAGCCATAATCTTTAAAATACTGAAAATAACCCAGATGGATTTCAATAGATGTGTAGATAACCAAACCATGCTACTTCCATAAAAAGGAATAGTATTTAGTGATGAAAGAAAGGAGCTATAAAGCTATTAAAAAACAGAATAATTTTTTGAATAAAGTTGTTTTGTAAATGAAGTCAATCTGGAAAGGTCAAATAATTATGACTCCACCTATATGACATTCTGGAAAAGGCAAAATTGGTGAGATATTTAAAATTTCACTGAACGTGGGAGGGTAGAAGGTAATGAAGCTGTGGATCACAGGACGTTTTGAGAGAAATGATTTTGTATGGTAACAGAATGGTGTTCACCATGACAACACATTTTTCAAAATCCATTGAACTTTACAGCACCAAGAATGAAACCTCGGTCCACTGTGGCCGTTATGCTTGAGTTCACTGTCACAACCCTGTGTCAACACATAGCAACGAAACCACGGTGAGGCTGGCGCAGGACCAGATCCTGCTTCGTTCTCTCGTACATGGGGTCACTAGGAGTCAGAGCCAACTTCAGAAGACCCAACAATGATGTTCCATCATTTTCGTCAAATGTACCAAATGAATAAAATAGGTTAACTAATGTTTATGCATTGGGCTATGATCCTCAAGGTTGGCAGTTCGAAACCATCAGATTCTACTCAGGGGAAAGACTGGTCTTGCTACTCTTGTAAATGTTATACAGTCTCAGAAGCACACAGGAGCAGTTCTACGCTGTCCTATAGGGTCGCTGTGAGTCAATATTGATGGGATGAGAGGGAGTTCCAATTTTTGTTTTGTTTTGAGTGCTCACAGAGAATGGATATATGAAAACTCCTTTCTGCTCAAATTTCCTATAAATCTAGAAATTATTTTAAAGCAACTTGTATTTCTTTTAAGTAAATAGCAGGTTAATTTTAGGGGATACTAAGTGCATGTGGTATCTTTATGATAAGCTGATAAGTAAGTGTTGTGTTATCTGGCTTTAGAATTCTGAGTCAGTTATTTGAGAAGTCATTTGACAGCATTCCATGTTATTTTGAATATTGAATGGCTAAAATTGTTGCTAATTCTCATTTGGCAAATGATTTCCCCTTAACTCTAGAGACTTGAGAATCTTCTTTTTCTACCTAGTGCTATAATACTTGATTTTAATTATCTTGATTTCTATCCATTATATTGATTACTCATTCATTTCTTTTAGCCAGAAGATATATAGTTTACAATTTGTTTCAATATGTTTATCAATTTGTTCTTTAATATTATTTCAATCCCTTTGTCTTTGTTTTCTTTTAGTAAAGTTGTTCTATTCTGACGTTGGACTTCCTGCAAAGATATTCTTGTTAATTTTTTAAATTTCTTTACCTAATATCTGTCTCTTCTATTTTCTTCAAGTCTATTTTCCAAAATATGTAGCATGTTTTCATATCTACTATCTTACTTTGAATTTTTATAAAATTTTAAGTTATGCTAATGTTTTTCCATATCCTCTTGGTCAGTTTCTGCATGTATAATGTTAGTGATTATTTCTTTGACATTTCTTCTTCAATATTACTGTGATTACAAATGTACTTTGAAATGAAAAAAATATTGACTATAAAGTAAGTGCAATTAATTGGCCTTACATAAAGAGAATCACCACTTAGTCACATTTTAAAGATGTTAATCAGGGCCTTTTTATGTTTCCTGACACATCAAACACTGTTCAAAATCTAACCCACAGTAATTAAATCAACTCTGACTCCTAGAGACCCTATGTAAGGTTAAGAAGACTCTAAAATCTTTACAGGAGGATACAGTGTAATTTTTCTCCTCCCTGATGAGCTGATGGGTTTGAACCACTGACCCTGCGGTTAACAGCCCAATGCCTATTCTAGTAATACATAAAATATCAATGAAATATTGGCAAAATCAAAAAAGAAAGATAATTACCCTATGATCAGTATCACAAGACCCTTATTATAGATAATTTTGACACTTATTAAATAATAAATTTGAAGCAATGATATTTATTACCTACCAGTCTGCTTAAAATTTTCCATTTATATGCTACTTTCAAGTTTGCAAAGTGTTGCAAGATGTATCCTTATTTGGTTTATCTAGTTTTATTTAAAAACACTTGTGAATAAAGTAAATATGATACATATAGTAGAAAATAATATCTTATATTCATAAGAAATGATGCTTTGTGATATTTAGCTGTTCATCTAGGTTACTTGGACATGGTATGCATTTTATGAAACTAGATAGAACTTCATTAAGTAGAATAAAATAAAGCCACTGATTCTAGGCAATATCTTTTATTTTGCCCCAAGATGAAAAGGGTAAGAGCTCAATAGTCCTGAGCATACAATTTTTCTCTCCTTCTACTTTTTCTGAATTGCTATAAAAATTAGCATCTGCTGAAGAAATTTTCTCAAAATATGAGACAGGTTGCATGTTGTGTAAATATATATTACATACCCAGTCATATGTATGTTCTGTTACATGACATATACCTAGGTGGTACTGTGGATTAGATGTTGGGTGCTGACTGCAAGGTGAGCAGTTCAAACCCACCAGCTGGTCCTCTGAGAATACGGAGGGTCTGCCCTCATCAAGATTTTCAACTGAGAATTCTTATACAAGGCGGCTATGACATGAGACCAGCTAAGTGGCATTGAGTTTCTGGGTTTATATAACAAAAATACATATACATTCTATTGTATATGTATATATCTGTATAACTATATCTCTATCTATATCTATGAGAAAAGTTTGCATCAGAGTTCAAACAAAACATCGGAATCCAACCTGACACACGTGATTGTTGTAAACAAAGCAGTTCACTCAGTGTTAGTTGGCGCTGTGAGTACGTGTTGTTAAAACCTTTTGCGGCTGTGTTCCAAGTGTTTTGCTATAATTTTCTTAGTTTTTGTGGCTTTTTGTACTGTTTTAGATAAAAAAAACATGGGTCCAAAGAAAGAGTTTTCTGAAAAGAATCATCATGATCAGGAACTAGTTAACCGTGTTATCGAAATTGCTGATGATAATTCAGTAAACCCTTTTAGAAAACGTTTAAGGAGACACCAACAGCAGACCACATTCAACAGATTATTTTTTAGCGAAAGCTAGCCAGGTCCTAGTGACAAAAGGGAAAGAAGGGGAAAAACTCCTGAAAAGCAGCTACCAGTTGATTTTATGGACGGGGATTCCCCTTCCAAGAAGGCCTCTCTCTCCAGACCTCCTCTCCACATCTGTGTCCGCAGATCCAGATCCTCTTCTGTCTCTAGGTATGGGTCATACTGTAGTTGTTAAACAACTTTTTTAACATTGTGTTTCTTATTTAAATTATATTGCTTAACTCTGAACTTATTTACTTTGAAATTTCTGTGTAATGTTTCATATAAAAAGGCAAAATGAGGGTAAAAACTTGGTGGTCAAGAATGGATTAATTCATTTTCAGTTATTTCTTATGGGAAAAATTGATTCAGAACTCAACTGCATCTCATCACGATGCTCCTTCTACAACGGATTAACGTTGTGATCTGGGGTTCAATGATGATGATGATGATGATAGATAGATAGATAGATAGATAGATAGATAGATAGATAGATAGATAGATAGACAGATGCATGGATGGATGCATGGATGGATGCATGGATGGATCAATAGATAGATAATCTGTGCTGGGCAAAACTTAGCAGATGTTAAGCAATAAATAATGTGTTTTTATTGCCTTAAGAAACTGTCCATCTGGTTGGGAAGATAGAGGGTCGCACAAAATCAAAACCAAACTGAAAAATGAAAACTGGTGAGGAACCTGTGGCGCAAAGCCCACTTGCTCTAACCGTCAGACGATGGAGACAGAGCCTTCAAGTAAACAAGTTCGGGAAGTTTAATAAAGACAAGGCATGCCAGCTGAGTTTTAAAAAAGAAATAGATGAGGAGGGAATATGATGACTAAGGAATTCTCAGACTAATGAACAACATGACCAAAAAAATGCAGAGGACAGACATATCCAAAGATAATATAGTCTAACCTGGAGTATGGAATATTTATATGAAAATTCTGGCATGTAAAAGTGGAATGTTTGATCAAATGGTGGTTGTCTTTGTATATTAGAATGAGTTTGCACTTAAAGAGGCAATGGGAAGTCACTGGAGTTTTGTTTTTTAAATAGGAATTTAAGTGATCAAATCCCTATTTCTTTTTTTTTTTTTAACCATTTTATTAGGGGCTCATACAACTGTTATCCCAATCCATAC
>NW_022103915.1:19867580-19897583 GCF_000313985.2 Echinops telfairi | reverse complement strand
AGTCTGTTGGGGCACCACGCCTTGTTCCCAATGTCCACCCTCATCATTCCCTGGGGATCTTGCTGCTCCCCTCCCCTGCTGTTCCGCTGCACTCCCCCTATTTCTTTAAATAAAGAAGTAAAGTTATCCAAACAGCATTGTATGTTAGAGAATGCAGAGTCCCTGGCAGGTTACAGCAGTGTTTGCTGTGTATATCAAAGGCAGTGCCCAGTATGTACTAGAAACCAGGAAAAGTGAGGGGAGAATAGATTTGCAAATTGCTGCTAAGGTCAAGTCAAGTCCCTTTGGTAGTGATAGAAACTAACATGGGAAGTGAGAAGGAGTCACAAGTGACTGGATGGTTCTCTCTGGATGATGGGGGAAATGCTGCTGCCTTTTTTAGAAGCAGAGGATCACAAGGGATTCTGCATTGAAGCAAAAAATAATGAACTCAATTTTTTAAGCAGGTTGAGGTGGCAGCGGGGAAGTGGTGGTGATTCACATTTAAAAGTAGACAGGGAAAATACTCTTTGACCAGATAGGTTCACCAATAATTAAAAAATAACTTTTTTCTTAAAATTAACACATTTGGATTAGAGAAGTAGAGAGAAAAGTGTATACAAGCTCAAGGAAAAGTCTTATGCAGTTCTAATATAAAAATGATAACCTCATTACCTGGTAGCTATTGATCATTTTATTGATACAACTAAAGTAAATGCACCAAGAGTGATTGGTGTGTTTGCTTTCCATGAGTAAAAGAAGTTTTTCTCATATCCTATTACATTTCCATTTTGTATTAGAAGCATAAATTGTATTTAATATTTTATCGATGTGGCAAATATGGCTTATCAGAATATTACATTTGGTATTCATGCCACGGAATTATCTTATTATTTTTTTAAGTTTTTTAATGGAGATTTCTACTGCTGTCAAGAATAAGTTCTTTGGTGAGGACTAAATAAACAGTCTTTGGCCAAATGTTACACAATTCAGATTGGATTTGGACTGTTGGGTGAGGAATTGATTTTCTGCAGTAAAGTTTTACCGCTCCTCAGAATACAGGCAGCCCCAGATTAGAACAAATTCAGTTCTTAAATCTATCTTTAACTGGAGTTTGTATGTAAATTTGAAGGGTTGGGTACATTCTTAACTAATTTGAGTAAAATGTTTATCTTAGGATACAGTGTACCTTTCTATAAATAATAAACATTAAGGGAACATTTCCAGAGGCATTAAAATGTATTTAATATACTAAAATATTTTAATTGACTTGGCAAAGTAACACTTATTTGTAATTATAAATCACTGCAAGTACAATGAATTTCTAATGTAATATGGGTAATTGGTTCATAACTATGGGTCGAACAGAAGTCAGCATCCACAACCTAGGGCCTACCTGTATTCAAAAGAAAGCCATGCCAGAAATCCAAGACAACTTCCAGAATTGTTGTGAGCAACAACAACCTAATTGTAAGGATTTAGAGCCTCCCATGGTGACTTTGAAGGATCAAATACTTCTTGGACATAGAATGTCTAATATTTTTAGTAAAGTCTATCATATTCTTTCATTGTAATACATGTGCACATTCGCACTGGTTTTTCTATGCACACACACCCCTCAAGACATACTGCTTCATTTCACATTTGACAGATGTCAGAGTTTGCATCCCCATGTGAATTTCAAGGAGCACAAACACTACCTTTGATTCATTCACATGTTAGCATATCAAAACTCTATGCTGGAAAAGACATCTGATGTACAAAAGATAGCTGGGTATCTCTCTGGTCTCTGATTTATCAGACACAGAATAACAATCTTAGCCAATTATAGCCTTTGCCATCCCCTGCGAAGATTTAGATCAATCCAAACAGCAGATACCTGCTTTTCAAATGTACTCTGCATAAGAAAAGGAAAATAAAGCTAGAGAACACAGAAACGTCATTTAGTTCGTTGCCCTCGATTATCAGACTGGCAAGCACGGTTCAAGGAGCCTGGGCGCTTTATACCGGGTGGCCTTGCAGCTTCGGGCCACAGCCAAGACAAGCCCTGAGACATCAGCTTCAAAATTGAATTCTTCTCCCACTTGAAAATAATCGGCTTAAAGAAAATGTCTGTCCGCTTGTTCCCATCAAAATGAGCTTTAGGAAAGTTCCGTTAAAGGAACTAGAATTCACTGCAGCTTGAGTCTTACGCTACTTAATATTATACGGTCCGTTACCTACTTGTGTTACGTTACCGAAGCACCGAAGCAAACAATTCTATACCATGACTCCAATTAATTGAGGTCTTATTATGCGCCAGTAAAACTATTTGTTTATAGTACTTTATTGTATACACATATACATATATGCACACCTACTTATGCAATACAAACTTTTAAAAGGTAAAATACTCATTTATAGATGAGGAGGCTTTTATTAAGTGTCAATAAGACATTTACATTCCATGACAGTTACCAAGTGGCAGAGCCAGGATTTGAACCTGTTTTTCTGAAAACAATCTGTATGTCTTTATTCATTACACAAAACACTGTACAATGATGAATGTAAAAGGATTTGATTACCTAATATACAGTGGCTTAGCAGCACCGGCCGCACACATAGATGCAGACACATTCACGGAGTCCTCGTGATACCCAGTAAAGGAGCACACAGCTGCTAGCTGAGAGTTGGAAGTTCAGACTGACCTCTGGGACTGGCTCCCTGGGATAAAAATCTGGAGATCTGCTTATATAATGATGACAGTTAGAAAACCCTATGGGAGAGTTCAATCCATCATATGGATTGCTCTGAGTACAAAATCAACTTTATGACATCCAAAACTACATGATATATACTTTCACACACACACAAGGATATATGTACATACACATATATATATATATATCCACACATACAAACATGTACATACCACCATTGATAATATGAAACAAACCAGGCCCTGAAAATAGCTCGATGTATTCATATAATTTAAATAATGTTCATCAATTTCATATATAGCTGAATAAAAATAATTTTGAAAATAATCCTCCATTTTTTTCTCAGATTATTTTCATTAAAATTGTAATGGACTCTCTCTTAAGTCATTAACCTTTCGGAGGCGGGGTTGAAGGTGTCTTGGGGGGGATATGTTTGTGGGAAAGTTCATGGTATCTTTACAAGCTTACATTTCTAAAATAAAATGTTGTGCTAGTTCTGACAGAAAAATATGAAATGATTTTTATCTTGAATGCCTTTCTCTAACCCTCTGTACTATTATTATCTCCCCAAACATATTACCTGTTTATAGAGAAAGCCAGAGGTTAATGCTAAAGAGGAACTAAATATTAAGACACGTATAGCATTATCTAGGCTTCAATTTGAAACACAGTAATTTTCCAGTTTTGACAGAAGTTTTTTTTTTTCTTAATTGCGGTCATTACTGCCTGTCAGAGGAAATGAACAAGCTTGAATTCCTTAGATAGGTGAAAATGTAATTTCTCACCTGAACAAATAACTAATCTTAGGATATTATCTGAACTATTGATTTCTGCAAATCATACCATCTTATTTAGATCAGTTTAAGTGTAACTCAGGTGTTTGTGAGAAAAAACAGAGATATGGCTTACTTAAGTGTTGTCTGGTTTGGGCATTTCTGTTTTGATACAGTCTTATATAGTAACTTGGTAATTTCTTACTGGTTAAAAGTGCTGTATAGAGAATGATGTCAAGTTGGGTTTGATTTATGACATGCTACTTTAGCGGAATAACCTGAGTCTCTTGCTTAGCTATGCAAAGATTAGATTTTCTCATGTGTGAAATGGAGAATGGAAATTAATGAATTCATATATTCATTTTGATAACACTTTAGTTCTAGAATGTGCCCAGCAGTGTGTTAACCCCTGCATGCACAAAGAGGAGGCTGGCCGACTGTATCAGCCTCTTAGAGCTTCACTCAGTAAGGCAGGTGATGTTCCCCAGCATTTCCGAGCAACACCGTAAAGTGACAAGAAAGGAGATGTACTTAGAGTAGAAAGGCGTAGAACAAGGGGACTCTGCTCTTATCAGCTTGTCAGATAAAGGCATTCCTGATGACTTTAGTGGTGAGCTAAGAGCCAAAGGATAGACAGTAGTTAACCAATACAAAGAAGGGGAAGTATATATTTTGTTTTAGGTAATAGATATGAAGAACCCAGAAGTAGAAAGGACTTTAGCAGACACAAGAACCAGAACATAAATAAATAAACAAACTGGTGTTACCTGAATGGAAAGCATATCTTTGTGTATGCGCGCTCACATATTTATCTGTGAAAATTTTATGTAAAACATAAATGTTAAACTAAAAATAGAATTGTAATTTACAAATTATTTTTGTACTTCTTTTAGAATCTATCAATATACCTTCCTATATATCACATATACCATCCTATGTAAATTCATATGCAAATATAAGTTTAAAGGTGTTCCAGATTATAAATGCATGGTTTTATTCCAAACCAAATAGGTTTGAATATATCTCTGTGATCTGTGGATGGCTGCAGATAAGTTATCTCTGGATACATGTCTTACTTTCATTGGGGTGCCTTCAAATAGAAAGGATACTTTTTGTGCCATGCGAAAATCGTTCTACAAGATGACTAATACAAAAATGTTGGAGAGAACTGAAGTGGACATCCTCTCAAATCATTGAAACTTTATACAAGTTTATTGGCACTCAGCCCCACAAGTTGAGAGGGACCACGGATCTTAAGGAGAAGCAGAAGACTCTGAAGATGAGTTAGGAGGGAAGATCATCGACACTGATAAAGATGGAAAGTGGTCCATGTCCAGAGACTGATAGGATAACAGCAGACTGATAGGATAACAGCAGACTGATAGGATAACAGCATAGCTGTTCCGTTGGTACGATGGCTACTAAAGATGGAGTCACACCTGCTTCGGTAGTTTCAGTTCTAAGGGAACATCTTGGCTTCAGCAAATTCTTGGCCTAATGGATGCCAATAGTGTTGCAAGAAGATTGGCTAGCTCAAAGACCTGGTTTTTCTATCAGACTTTGAAGAATATATAAGCAAACGAAGATGATTTTATAGAATTAAAGGTAACCTAGGACAAGTCTTGGGTTTACTGAATGATCCAGAGAGCAAGTGGCCGCAGAGGGGATCTCCTGGATCGATTACATTCAAGATAGAGAAGATAGCTCTGCAAGGTTCAGCAACTAGTTTGGAAGATCCCAGAGGGATTATCCTCATGGATTTTTCTCAAAGGTCATGGCCACGATCTTGGGGGCTTACGAGGAAGGAGCTTTTAAGAAAATTGAAAACAGCATTGGTGGGAAATGTGAAAGGAACATTTTTCGGAGGGTTTTTGTCCCTCATCATATCACTTCACCTGCTCGTTCTTAGAGGTCATCAAGGTTCTCCTCTAAGAATTTCATGGAAAAACCTGGTCGCAATTTCTTTTTGTTCCGAAACTTAAAGAACACTTACAAGATTCACAAATTATGGCCCTTGAGGGTGCCAAAACTTTCTTTTTGATATGGTGTAAATCACTGATTTTAGAAGGATTCAGCAAAGGGTTAGATAGACGAGAACAGCACCATCAGACATGTATAAACCTAAATGCAGGACATGTTGAAAAACAGTGGTGTCACATATTGGTACTTTTGTTTAAGGATTTTTTTTGTACAAATAAGTTTGATGCACTCATACATATACTTGATTCATTTTAATGTTACATAGAGCTCCACTAGGTTAAGCACCACCAATAAATATTCTTCTGTGATAAAAATGTTTTTCTAATTGTTTTAATTATAAAAATACAAGGTATCAGGCATCAAAGACCAAAAATAAAAATGTAAACATTGTGAATGAGGGGGAGTGCAGAGTGGGGACCCAGGGCCCATCTGGGGGAAATTGGACATCCCCTTGCAGAAGGGCTGTGGGGAGGAGAGGAGCAAATCAGAGTGCAGTGTAGTAACGATGAAATGTGCAATTTTCCTCTAGTTCTTAAATGCTTCTTCACCCCCACTACCATGATCCCAATTCTGCTTTGCATATCTGGCTGGACTGGAGGATGTGCCCTGGCACAGAAAGGAACTGGAAATACAGTGAACCCAGGACAGATGAACTCCCCAGGACCAGTGGAGAGGGTGGCAATGGTGTGAGGGTGGAGGGAGGGTAAGGGAGAAAGGGGGAACAGATGACAAGGTCTGCATATGGCTTCCTCCCTGGGGGACAGACAGTGGAGAAGTGGGTGAGGGAAATGTTGGATGGGGTAAGATATGATAAAATAATAATAATTTATAAATTATCAGGGGTTCAGGGGGAGAAGGGAGGGATGGGGGAAATGAGCTGACATCAAGGGCTCAAGTGGAAAGTGGGTGTTGTGAGAATGATGAAGTCAACATATGTACTAATGTGCTGGGCACAAATGACGTTTTTACAGATTGTGATGAGTTGTATGAGCCCCTAATAAAATGATTATTTAATAATAAGAAAAAAAGACTGTTCTGTATATATATACAGATTAATTTGATAATCTCATTAAAATAGAATATCATGAGTAAAACAGTGAGGTCATAGAATATGGACACATATTTTTTTCTCAACTGTTACAAACCCAAATCCACTACCATCAAGGCTCCACAAATAGTCAGGGAAGCATATAGCCTCATCTTTTCCCCCAGGCGTTTCTGGTGAGTTTAAACAACCGATTTTGCAACTAGCAGTCAAACACTTACCTATGACCTCATAAACAGAGGCTTTGTAACTGTTAATATGCCCCTGCCAAATGGTATTAATTCACTAATAATTTACTGAAGTGTGTATTATGGACCTGATCCTTATAAAATAATACTCACTGAACACAGGAAGTGTGGATTGTGCAGATGTTGAGATTTTGTTTTAATGAAAGATATTCTGTCATTGGATTATTTGTATGGTTATAATTGTAATAAATAATCTGTAGGAAAGCAAAATATTCTATAAGGCTAGAGAACCTGATTTAAATAGGGGGATGCCTTTGTTGTATATTGTATAAGCTGAAGCATGGAGCGGTGCCATTTAACTGGATGTAGTTGGGATTTATTGTACTGGAAAAAGGAAGGAAACTCCTAACCAGTCCAAAAATTCACTGACATCTTGTAAACTCTGAGTCATCAGAACCCTACAGAACAGTGTAGATTTGCCTCTGTGGGTTTTTGAGACTATAACTCTTTATGGGAGAAGAAAGTATCATCTTTCAGCAAAAGCAGCTGGTAGTTTTGAACTGCTGACCTTGCAGTTAGCAGCCAAACACTTAACATAGTACGCCACCAGGACTCTTTACCCATCATAACAAAAGTATGCAAAGGCCATGAGTAGGAGAATGGTGAGTTAAAGAATGATTATACCTTGAGCCTAATATGTGTAGACTATGGCTTCTCTTTCAGTATGTTGCAAAGTGGTGATTTGTTAATGCTGTGATGTTGGAAGCTATGTCACTGATATTTCAAATTCCAGCAGAGTCACTCAAAGTGAACAGGTTTCAGCAGTCCTTCCAGACTAAAAACAAGCTAGGAAAAATGAATAGACTGTCCACTTCAGAAGAATTAACCCAGGAAAACTTTGTGGCTAGTACTCAAAGGTTTGCAGACACTGAAGCATGTGACCAAGAAGCAGTGGTCCTGAGAGAAGAACAGCTGCGCCAAAAGCAGTAGCCAAAAACAAGACTCTCAGAACTAATTGGAATGCAAATGGAAAAGTTTCAACAAGCCGATGAAGCACTTGAAGTACTTGCCAAGGATTTGGAAGATAGCTACTTGGTCAGCGGACAGGTAAAGATCCATATTTGCACCAAAAGCAAAGAGAAGCAGGCCAACAGAATGTTCAAATTATGTTGCTGTTGTTATAAAGTGCCATTGAGTCTGTCCCAATTCATAATTACCCTAAGCACAACAGAACAAAATACTGCCAGGGCCATTGCCATCCACAAAATTGTTCCTCTGCTTGTGCCCAATGCTGTAGACATTGTGTCAAAGCATCTAGTGGAGAGGCTTCCTCTTTTTCTCTGCCCTTCTACTTTACTAACATGCTGCCTTTCTCCACGGACTGATGTCTCCTGACAACATGTCTAAACTATGAGGCTTCCCAATCCTTGCTTTTAAGATGTCTGGCCCTACTTCTTCTAAGACAGATATGTTTGTCTTTCGGGTGGTCCATGGTACTTTTTAACAGGCTTATGAAGCTCTCAATGAATTCAATCATCTATCCCAGAATATTTGGGAGACAGGTTGTGTCCATTACAAATAAAGGTGACCCAAGAGAATGTTTAAACTATAGACCAGTATTATTGATTTCACATGTAACTAAAATTCTGCTGAACATCATCTAGCAATGGTTGCAATAGAACATTGACATGAAGCTGCCACTCAGGCAGGCTTGACTGATTAGCAGCAGTTCTCAACCTGTGGGTCACAACCACTTTGGGGGTCGAACAAGTCTTTCACAGCTGTCACCTAATACATCCTTCATATCAGCTATTTACACTATGATTTATAAAAGTAGCAAAATTATAGTTATGAAGCAGCAACAGAAATAATGTTATGGTTGGGGGTCACCACAACATGAGGAACTGTATGAAAGGGTCGTGGCATTAGGAAGAGTGAGACCCACTGGATTAGAGGATGCGGATCGATGGATGTCATTGCTGATATCAGATGGAACTTTGCTGGAAGCAGAGATTACCAGAAAGATGCTTGTTTGTGGCTTATGTACTACGAAAATGGATTATGTGTGGATAATAACTAGCTGTGAATAACATTAAGAAGAATGGGCCTTCCAGAATACTTCACAGTGTTCACGCGGAACCTGTACGTAGATGAAGAAGCAGTTGTGGGAACAGAGCCATGGGATTCCGCATGGCTTAAAACCAGGAAAGCCGTGCGTGAGAGTGGAATCTTCTCATCATGTCATTCAACAAGGATGCTGAGCAAACAGAATCAAATAAGTTGACATATTCAAGGAAGAAAACAGGATGAGGACTGAAAGAAGGCTTATTAACAACCTGCATTGTGCTTGCTGAAGGTGAGGAGGATGGAAGCGTGGCTGATGAATACCAAGGCTTGGAGCCTTCGGGATGGATGACAATATGTCAAGGATTCCATCTTCCTTGCTTCCACAATCAATGCTCCTGGATGCAGTGGTCAGGTGATCAAAAGACGTGCTGCATTGGTTAGTCTCTGCTGCAGAGGACTCCTTTAAGAACAAGGATGTTACTTTAGGGAGGAAAATGTGCCTGACTGAAGTCATGGTGTTTTCGATCACCTCATATACATATGAAAGTCAGACATTGAACAAGGAAGACCAAAGTGAAATGGAGCATTTGAATTATGGTGCAGATGCAGAATATTGAAAATAACATGAGCTACGAAAAGAAGAAGAAAACTCTGTCTTGGAAGTACAACCAAAATTCCTGGAAACAAAGATGGAGATACTCTCCTATAATTTGGACATGTTAGCAGGAGAGACATCATGTTATCAGAAAAGGATATGTTATCAGAAAAGGGCATTATTCTTAGTAAACTAGGAGGGGAGGGTAAAAAACAAAGAATCTTAACAGGATAGATTGACCCAGTGGCCAAAACAGGGGGCTCACACATTAAAACAAGTGTGAGATGGCTCAGGCCTGGGTGATTTTTGGCTCTGTTGTGCCATGGGGTCACTTTGCAGGCACCTAACAACATAATCACAACAGAGAGCGATTAGGGAATGAAAAAGAGAGTAGTAGAGTTGAGCCACTGGTGGAGTTTGGTAATAGCACCCCATCCGTTATTCATTGTCCACTCACAGTTCCGTGTTTTCCTTGCTGACTGCGTTTCAAGCACTGAAGTTGCCACGGTGTACTTTTGCCTTATATGTGCCCCGCATCCATTCGATTGATATTTTCTTTAAGTTACCTACTTGCAAACACTGCAGGCAACACAGAAGAATCAAGAGAGAATTTTTTTGAAAAATCTGATGTTTGGGCTTACTTCTACATGTTCTACTCCAATCAGTTTAAGGCAGGGGAACCACATTAGAAATCAATGCTCCAAGGCGGTGCCTCTCAAATGGAATTTGGGACAAGGCTCAGTAGATTGATTCCGTATATTGGAGATGTTGCTTTGTGAGGTGCCCTTGAGTCAATCCCACTCGTGATGATGCGCTGTAGAAGCAAACTGCTCACCACCTTGACCAGCGGCACCCTCACTTCTCATTGGGTTTGAGCCCCTGCTGCCATGACCGTGTCAGTTCAGCTTGGTGTTCTTCACTGATCTTCCACTTTACCAAAGATGATCTTTTCCAGTGGCTGGTTTCTGCTGACCTTATTTGCATAATTCAAGAGACAAAATTTTGCCCCTCCGGCTTCTAAAGAGTATTTAATCTGCACATCTTCCCAGGAAGATTTGTTTGTTCTTCTGCTAGACCATAGACATTAAATATTCTTCACCAACATCATAAGTCATATTCATCAATTCTTTGGCAATTTTTTGTATACAACTTTTGCATATATATGGGATGATTGAAAATATCAGAACTTGTGTTTGGTACACCTTATTGCTGAAAGTGACATCTTTGCTCTTAAATACTTCAGAGTTATTTTTCAGTAGGTTTTCCCAAAACAATACATTATTTAAATTTTTTTTGCTGCTGCTTCCATGGATGTAGATTGTGTATAAAATTAAATCCTTGACAGTTTTTTCCCCATTTTCATAATGCTGTTTACTGGTACAGTTATTTTCTTATGTTGATGTGCTTTCAGTAGGTGTTTCAACTCTTCTTCCCTTTCAGTAATCAAAGTTGTTAATATTTTTTGTATTGCATTATTTTATAATGACTATTCCTTTAATCCTAATGTCTCGTTCTCCTTTGTATAATTCCGTTTTCTGAATTATTTGCTCAGTTTGCACACTAAATAGTTATGGTGAAAGGATACAACCTTGACTCAGGTCTTTCCTGATTTTAAATCAAGAAGTATTTCCTTTTTTGTTTGAATGACAACCTTTAGGGAAATTAATAAATCGGAGGAAGGTCTGAAATTACATATTAATGCTGATACTACTGTTCTGAGGATTTCATTCTAAAGGACTAAATATTAGGTTGTTAAACACTGAATTATGTACTTCACTTATCTCAGTAGTGAGGCCAGAGTAGGGAGCAAAGAGAGAAGATTTGGATCTGCAGACCTAGTTTTTAATCTCTCTATAAGTAATTAATAATTCAAATAAAAATAAATTTGTTAATTTTGTATACTCCTTTAGACTATGCAAATTTTCATATGAAAAATGAATAATTGTATCTTTTAAGGATGTTTTGAGAAGAACACATTAGATATAATTACTAACCTAGTATTTTACTATATCATTGAATATTATTAATACTTTTGCTATGAAATGCAATTGTTATTGCCATTATTGTGATCAGTTAGTGAATACCATTACTGGGTACCAGACAGTGGATTAGATGCTTTTACCATATATTAGTTTTAATACCATTTTCCTTTGTTTTATAGAGGAAGAATCAGGACCGCATGAGTTAAGATATTTGTAAATGGCTGAGAACTTTACTTTATCTCCCATTATAATCTTCTTCTTAGGTCTTCTGGAGAACTTTAATTGGCTGATCATTCTTTCTGATTTATAAATAAAGTTGTTTTCTTAATATTTTTCTATATTGCTTCACTGTTGCTGCTCGAGGGGAAATTGATCTTTTAACCAGGCGTCGAGAGGGAGGAGGACCGCAGCCGGTCCACAGACACTGTTGTCACAGGGAAAACATCACAAAGAATCCTTTCTCTTGCTCCTCTATTTTGTGTGAGTCTGTAAGTGTTTGTGTACACACGTGTGTGCATACCATTAAGATTGAAGGCTAATTCTTCCACTGCTACGACTCTCACAGCTGTGTCCTTTGAGCCAAATTCTGCCTTTCTAGAATTATCCAGAAAAACAACCATTTCCCTCATTTTTGCGCCCAGGCATGAATTAAATTAATCCTAAAAAGCAATTGGAAGAGAGGCCACAATATACACATGCAAATGCTCTAATATATTACTTACATTAGATATTAGCTAAATCCAGTTTGTGTTGAAATGCCTAGTTGTATTTTTGAAATGCACCCACATTTCACAATGTTGCCATTTAAGGAAATAAATGACTTCTGTTCCCATGTACACTTCACAGCAAAAAGTTCAAAAAAGGAAAATTCCGATTTTGAAATTCTTTGTTTCATTCTTGCCTGGTTTGCAGGTGTTCTGTGGCATTCAATATTTGTGGTCTTGGCATATCTTCAGAATAGAGTGAATTACTTCTTTGGGGCAATAGAAAGTTCAATGAAATAATTGGCATGCCTCTTGCATGGAATGATAGTGTCAGTGATAGTAGATACATGAGGATATATCTATAGATAGATAGAGATGTGAAATTATACTTGAAAGTGGGTTTTAAACCTAAATGAGGAAAGAAAACTGTCTCACTGCTATTAACAGATGTTCTGAATATTTTATAAATTATTATTCTAAAAATAATAGACTAATGTCTATTATTTGCTTAAAATCTTTTATGTGCTTAAAATCCATAAGCATCTGCCTAGATGGTTAATTGTAACTTTTGGTCTACCTCTTCTATTTACTTTCTTCATAGTTTTACATAGACTATAAAAATATGAGATAAACGTATCAAAAATATGAGAGCAGTGAGTTTGCCTCTTAAATGTTTCAGTTTTTTATTAAGAGGAAGATTCTAATCAATTTATAACACACTATACCAAGACTAAATGACAAATTTGGTCCCTTCTCTATTTCTTCATATTTTTTTGGCAGTAGCCAGATAGTTAGAAATATCTTATGAATTGATTAAATCTCTTATTTTTCTCTGTGCATTGAACAGCTTGTAAGACAAGAATGTGAAGTTTCTTGTGGAATCTGTTTACGGAATAAGCACTGTATCTGAAGCAAGATGTTTCTCCATAGAGAATCGGAATGTTGCACAAGTGTTTTAAGAGAGCTTGAGAAAGAGAGCGATGAAGATGAAGAGAAAGAGATTGTATCACAGGTGTTACTTTTAAAAATTAAACACCGTATGTACTTCAAACTTAATCACTGAAAGATTCGAACCCTACCTGTCTTGTAATTCTAGAGAGGTAACAGGAATTCCAGTTCCTTAACAGGTATTTTTAGCATGGTTGAGCATGTGAAAATATGTTGAGTTTCCAGATCAGATAAGGATTTTCCAAAAGAAAAAAAAGGTAAATACTTTGATGCTCATATTACCAGCATTCCTGGCTTACAGCACACATATATCAAAATTACTACTGGTTCTCTTTGGGGGATATTTATAGACCATGTGGCTAGTTAAAAAACAGAGAAATAGAGGATCTGTTTTTAGAAAGTTTTCCACATGCCTCAAAGCCATAGAAGGAAAGAAACGATAGATTTCTCTCCAGGTATTTGACCAGTTAAGAAGTTAACTGCCTCGGACCAAAGGGTACACCATTTATCAATTAAGAACCCTCCAAGAGTAGTAGTATTCTGGGGATGTTGGACTAGGAATTAAGAGCCTGGCACAGTGGATTAAGCATTGTGCTGGCAACTGAAAGGTAGGCTGTTCAAACCACTCAGATCTCCATGGGAGAAAGATAAGGATGTTTGATTCAGGAAAGAGCTACAGCTTCAGGATCCATATGGACCACAGCTTGATTCTGTCCTAAAGGATCAGTCTGGGTCATAACCAATGGATGGCAGTGGGTGAGTGAGTGATGGAGGGAGGATGGACGGAGATCAAGGTGAAGCCAGGCATTAGGGAATAAAGAAAGACTCACAACAGTAAATTAGCAGTACCTGAAAGATCATTCATGATATACAAACGGTTTGCCTTGGGAGTAACCATAAATAACAACATGGACTGTGGAGTGAGAATACAGGACGCGATAGCAAAGGAATTACTTTGGTGCAAATGGGAGAAAAGGTGATAACAGATTTGGAAGATTATAGTTATTTTAACAATTCAAAAGATGAGCTACAATAGGTGTAATCATTTATTTCTTCGCTCTACCTTGTCCTTAAAATCTGAGAGTGTTTCAACCTGTAGCTTGCATAAAGCTATTATAACCTTGGTAACCATCATCACCTCGAGCATGAGTACTAGAGTGGTACCAAGCTAGATGTGGAGCTACTGACCACAGGCTGAGCAGCTAGCACATGCAAGCCACTTCTTGAGAAAAAGATGAAGCTGTTTGCTTCTGTTTCAAAAAAAAAAGAAGAAGCTTCAACCTTGGGAATCCGAAGAGACCCTTCTACTCTATCCCTTAGGACCCTTATGAGCCATGAGGACAGTGGGTTAATGTGTTCAGATATTTTCTGAATCACACATTAATTTCGTAATCAAATGGCGGCTATGCTTCTTGATCCATGGAATAATGCATATATTATAATGGACTAACCGTTTCACTCTGGCAAACCTTAGAGAGGCTTATGCATAGCTCAGCCAGCAGAAGCATGGGCCAACACAACTCTGAACTTGTCTTAAAGAACACCCTTTCTTCACAACATAATGCATCCAATCCTTCTGCACAGGGGAATGGAAAATGTGTTGAACAATACCTTCAAGTAAATGAAGTATGTGGAGGTGAGAGCTCTCTTTTGGAGAAGTCTCTATATAAGGTTGGCTGCCTGCATATGGAGAAGCAAAATTAGGGAGAAATGTGCTGGCTTACGGAAAGTAAAACCTGCCAACATTAGGCTCACATGAACAGTTTTGTCATATTAATTTCATTTGTCATTCATTTCAATATCTGTCCATATAAAAAAGGACACTGAATGTTAAAACCACAGCAATTTATTTTTGTCATATATTCCATTTGTCCATAATCCATATTAATAGTCTAAAATTATGAAATTAAAAAAAATATTTTTCTTAGTTTTCATTTTACTTTCAATCATTTTCAAGAGCCAGTACTTAACCAAAGCCAGCTGTATCTTCACATCCCAATCATTATGATGGAGTCATTTCTGAGAGTGCTTTGATTGCTTTAATGTGGTTTAATTTTGAACATTCGAGTAAAATATTATATAGGACACAACTGGAAACGCCTTGTCAGTCTTAAAAAATGTCTTTATAGCATGCTTTCCTTTCTGCCCTGCTTACATCTTTCCTTCCTATAAAAGTTGTTGAATCCAGTGCGGGAATTATCCACCACAACACTTTCCTTTTGGTCCATGTACATAGAAGATAAATAATCAGATGTTTAAGTCAGCAAATGCATGTGAAACACTTCTGTGGGCTGGAACTAATTGATAATCAAAGAAGAGTAAAAACATATATTCTCTTCCTCATTGGAAAGGAAAATGAAGATAAGGAATAATCTTGTGATCAACTCACATATAGAGATGTTGCATTCGCTCTGCCCAAACTATTGTAAACTTGCCAATGACATTTTATATTTATTTTTCTTTTATTTATCTTTATTTAAATACATGGAGAGAGGAACACTGATATGGCGAAAGCATTTAAGTTTGGATTTATGTTTGAGTCTAAATATTTTTTTATACACTGCCAGAAACTTAAATGTTCTGAATTTATAATTTCTTTCTCTATAAGATCAGAATGAGTGTAACATTTCAAGGGAGTCATGAGGATTATAAACTATAATTGAAAAGAATGTATTACTGTTTAATATCCACCTGTCACATAATAATGAAAGTCGCTTGAATAAAATAGCATGTATGCAAAAATATTTTTCAGTGAAAGTAGTGTGTAATTGCTTTATTAAAAGTCGACTTAAAACAGTGTTAGTTGTTAGTTAGCTGGGGCCCAACTGTATAAAATGGCACTCTAAGTTATTAAAATGATATATTTTTTGTTGTTTTGATGCCATGGAAATACATTTGCTTTGTTTTCCAAGGAAGTTATCCACATTCCCTGCCATGTCACAGTCCTTTGAAAATGCTCTTGGAGATAGCCTTCAATAAAGGTAAAGGCCACTCTGGATCACCATGATAAGTGGTGGCTACAGTTACTGTGTGCCACAGCAGAACCGTATTATACTCAAGGGTTTCAGAGTTCATTTTGGACTCACAATTTTTATTCATTCAAATTATATATATATGTATATATATTCAGTATTTTCTATATTGTGTGGCATTGAGATTATGAATATTAAGTTTGATTCCAAAATGCACGCATTTTTGTTCTTTTGTTTAGGGAAATCTGAGAGATATTTCCTACATTTCATAAGGGCCAGCATTGATGTTAAAATCCATTATTAAGGGGAGTTTAGTTTTTAAAAAAATCCACATATTGCCTTCATAAGTGCCAAGTGTCATACTAATCAGAGTGGAAACTAGAACATGTCTGCCTCAGAAAGATGACCTCGCCTGATTTATCTCTCAGCGGCTTAACATATTACGTATATATGAAAGATATATTTATATGTGTACATATACATAACATGAATGTTCAAAACACACACACATATATGAATAAGGGAACATCTAGTCATGATAATTGAACCAAAGAAAAGCCTAGGGACATGTTCCATTAGATAGCAGACCAAGACAAAAGACCTCAGACCTAAACTAGGAGGGTGCAGAAATTATGAGGGATTATGCAAATGAGAGCCTGGGATCACAGGAGTTAAGGCAAAGGAAAACTGAGATCTGACCAGTTCATAGCAAATTATGCCTTGTTTGATACTTTCTTCAAATATTCGCCTCACTGAAAGTAGCAATAGTATGCAGTTAGATTGCTAGAGGTTGCATTTTTTTCTAATTTTGATCTCGATTACCCATTTTCAAATGCAGAAATTGTACAATAAAGGGGGGTGATTTTTAGGAAAGGAATATAGTTATGAAGATTAAGGAACAGGAGGAAAAATGTACAAATGCTTCACCTTCTTAATGAGAACTATTGAATGTGCTGACAGGGCTTTTACTAGCCAAGCAACTTGGCTTCAAAGATAGATAAATGTAGGCACTAGACGTGTTTTTTTTCTGATTTAAAATGATCTCCATCTCCTCATTGCTCTAGTCAGTCTGCTGCCCCAGCCTAGATGGCTGAAATCTTCTATTGTTGCTGCTAGTAGGTGCCATCGAGTCCACACTCTGACCCATGGCAACCTTCCTCCCAACAGAATGAAATGACGCCCTGTCTTGAGCCATCCTCACAGTCCCCTATACTTGAGCCCCTATTTGCAGCCACTGTGTCCATCTATCTCGTTCAAGGTCTCCCTCTCTTTCGCTGCCCCTTCACTAGGCCACGCATGAAGTCCTTCTGGTGGAACTGGTCTCTCCTGAGAACAGGTCCAAAGTATGTCAGATAAAATCTTGCCATCTTTGCCTCTAAGGAGCAGTCTGGCTTTACTTCCTCCAAAACAGATTGTTTGTCCTTTTGATGGTGCACGGTATTTTCAAATATGCTCCACCAGAACCAGATTTCAAATGTATCAATTCTTTGATGGTCTTCTTTATTCAATGCCCAACTTACACATGCAAGTGAGGCAATTGAAAATGTCGTGGTTTGGGTGAGCGGCACCTCGATCCTCAAAGTAACTTCCTTGCTCCTCAATACTCTAACAAGGTCTTGTGCAGCAAATTTACCCAGTGCAACGTGGCTCTTGTTCTCTTGACTGCTGTTTCCATAAACAGTGGTGGTGTAGCCAAGCAAGATAAAATCCTTGACAACTTCAAACTTTCTCCATTTATCATGATGGTACTTATTAGTCCAGTTGTGAGGGTTTTTTTTAACATTGAATTAAAATTAATACTGAAGGCTTCAATCCTTGTTCCTCATCAGTAAGTGCTTTAGGTCCTGCTCGCTTTCAGTAAGCAAGATTGTGCCAACTGCATATCGCATGTTGTTAATAAGCCTTCCTTCCATCCTGGTGCTGCATTCTTCTGCACATAATCCAGCTCCTCTGTGTATTTTCTCTGCATACAGATCGAAACAGTGTGAGAATATTCAAACCTGATGCATGCCTTTTCTGATTTCTTCTAGATGTAGTAAGTATAATATGTAGGCTTAATGTCATATAATTCCAAAAAGAATCCTCTTTAATGAAATGTGATTTGTATCTTTCCTTAAACGTGATATTCAAAATTGTCACTGGGATTCAAGTGTTAGCCTTGACTATGTTGCCAATTACATCAAGAATATTTAGGGTTTAATCTTTATATCCCTCTATCCCTCTTAAAAGTGCTGAAGACATCCTTAAAGTGTTGTAAGCTGAGGATGAGACTTTGAGAACTAAGCATCACCAACCCAGGTTTGGATATTTTCAATGGCCTTATATGTACATGAAATTTGGTGAGCGAATATAGAAGACCAAAGAATTGATATATTTGAATTATTGTATTATCATTCTTAATTTTTCTATTTACATATCCTCAGATCCCATGAGAGTCACAATTAGACAGATCCTTCTTCTCAATCTTCCAAAGGACAGAGACTTTCTGTAGCTGTGTGTTTCCAAGTATGTATCTATGTGTGTTTTCATCTGTATGCATGCCTGTGTCTGTGTTTGTTCACCTTGTCAAAGAATATGTCTTTAAAACAGAGCAGTCCATCGCCAACCAGTTCCCTAATCCCCACATCTCATTCTCCAAGACTATTATATTTTTCTTTTTAGGGAGCACTCCTTATTTCCTTCCATTCTTGAAATGAAATGGTTTTTGGCTGTGGCTGGGGTCACTGAGATTGAAGAGGAAGGGTTAAGAACACGTGGTTGGCGGGAAGTGGTCATGACTGTGTGACTCCCTAGGGAGAGAATGAAACAAAGTATATGGGTTCTAGAGATACCAAAAGACAATTGTCCATACGTATAGCATGACAATAGAATCTTCGCAGAACAAAAGTGTGAAGTCCTCTGAGGATGGTTTGAAGCAGGTTTCAGGCTTCAGAGATTCCCACGAAACTTCCTCCTCAGATCTGTGTTCAGAAAACCTCACAGCATACTCCCTCCCCCCAGCCCCACCTGATCAGAATATTCTTTGTCTTAGGGGAAAAAGAGAAATTAGGGATTTTCCCATGCATGGTCATGCAGCCTGAAAGGAAACCACTAGAGAACCATTTCAGAGCAGTCTGAGCAATAAAAGCCAGCGTCAGCTGATAATAAATGAGTCAATTATTAGTTTTAGATTGGTGCGTGCAGTATGTTCAGCACCAATTTTGTCTGTAAGAAATGCTAGTGGCTTGATATTCAGCACCCAGCTGCTAAGCAAAGGTCTGTGGTTCAAAGCCACCCTTCGCTCCACCGGAGGAAAGACCTGGCTGTCTGCTCCTACAAAGATTACCGTTTAAGAAAGCCGGACAGTGTAATATAAGATACAATAATAATTTATAAATTATTAAGGGTGCATGGGGGAGAGGGGAGGAGGAAGGGAAGGGGAGGGGGAAAAAAAGGAAAATTAGTGGGTTCCAGGAACCCAAGAGGCAAGCGAACTTTGGGAATGATGAGGGCAACAAATGTATAGATGTGCTTTACACAATTGATCTATGTATTGTGATGAATTGTATGAGCCCCAATAAATTGATTTAAAAAAAAAAAGCCTATGTAACACTTTTACTCTGTCACATAGAGTTGTTATGAGTTGCAATTATTTGACAGCACACAGTAATAAGGAAAAGTATGCATAGCCAAGTATAATAGTTGTTCTATGAAACTGATATTTATATTCTAGGGGCAAGATGAAAATAACAATAATGATGATGTTTACATTCTATGTTATATAATATGTATTATTTATATAAAATCTTTATATGTGTTTACCACTCAGGGAAGAATCCCTATATTGTCATTATTATTCAAAATGAGTCTACTATTTAGATACAACTACTGTACATAAAAACCTGGCACATGAAAGCTAAGTAACTTACACATGATCCTAGAGCTAGGCGTAATAGGTTGACCTCAAATGCCACACTCCTAATCAGAGCTGCTTTATATCGACCAACCAAAAGAGGGAAGCCAAATCAACTCCATTTTTTATCATGCATTAGATTCTTTAATATTTTGAGTGCTTCAGAAGGTTTGAAAAGAGGAGCCTGCTTATGAACCAGAAATGGGATTCTGCAGAAGGAAGAGGGCCAGATGATTAGACTGAGAAAAGACTATGAACTCGGTTATAGGCTCAGAGTTAGTATGGTTTGTAAAGAACAAAGAAGACTTTGGCATGTTCCAAATGAGGAGGAGGAGGCACCACTGTAAATGAGGTTAGGTTAATAGGTTGTAGCTAAAAACTGTACTCTTGAAATGCATAGAGAAGTCTACTGGTGAGCTTTGTCAAGGTTAAGTACATGTCCAAGGTCATATAATAGCACCTAGTGATTGGTAGACAGAGGGGTCAGGGAAGAGAAGTCAGTTAATAGTTTATTATAGCAACTGAAGTAGAAGGTGATAAAGATCATAAGAATAGAATGAGGTAAATAATAAAGATGAATTTTAAATAACTTTATGTATGTCTATACTACATAATAGCTTTACCAGAAGATTTCTAAATGAATTTAACATTTGTTTTTAATCCCAGTGGGACACTGTGAAAGAAATTAAACTTAAATTCTGGCAGTTATGGACTGGTAAGAAAGTAAGAATGAAAAATATCAATAATATGAACAGACTCAACATATTTGAAGGAGCTATAATTTTTGCTCACATATGAGATTCTTTTCTTTAGCAGACTTTCTTAAGTAGTAAAGGTCCCTTGGGGATACAAGGCATATCAGAACCAAGTTAGGACTGTGGTAACTTGCTAGAAGTTAGAGTTTATTTTAGCGAACAGAAATTATAATCTTTACATTTTCATTTTTTTATCACCTTTGAGTAGTTAATGTCTCTTCAGACAACTCAATGACAGTTAAAAGCAACAGCAACATCTCTATGGAATAGTTTGGAAAAGGATGAACTCAGCTTACTTTTATGAATTCATTTCTTAGAGGAAAGAACCAGGAGGTAAAGGACTTTTATAGAGGCCTAAATGCAGGCATGTACATACATAAATATATCTATATAGAATGAGTGGGGAAAAGAACTATGTACTCATATCTATAGGTTAATAATTAAGATTGCAGATGGACATTGGGCCTCGACTCAAGTACTCCCTAAACACAAGAGCACTTTATTCTGATACTCCGGCATTTTGTGATGCTCACCCTCCCGACATGATCACTGAAGACAAAATGGGTGCATAAACAAATACGGTGAAGAAAACTGATGGTGCCTTAAAGGGGTCTTAAAGGCTTGAAGATAAACAAGCAGCCATATAGCTGAGAAGCAACAAAGCCCACATGGAAGAAGCACACCAGCCTGTGTGATCATGAGGTGTCAATGGAATCAGGTAACATTTAAGACCCACAACAAAATCATACCCAATGTGAATGGAGGTGGGGGAATGAAGTGGAGCTCCAATGCCCATCTGTAGAGAGTTGGACATCTCCTCCCAGAAGGGTCACAAGGAAGAGATAAGAAATTCATGGTGCAGTATAGCACCGATGAAACATACAACTTTCCTCTAGTTCTTTAATGCTTCCTGCTCCCCTTATTCATGACCTCAATTCTACTTTACAAATCGGAGTAGACCAGAGCATGCATATTGCTAGTTACGAGCCCACAACACAGGGAATCCAGGCTAGATAAAACCCGTCAGGGTCAACAATGAGAATAGAGACACCAGGAGGATTAGCAGATGGTAGGGGGGCAGAAACCATTCACAATGATCTACATATAATCCCCTCCCTGGGGATGAACAACAGAAAAGTGGGTGAAGGGAGACATCGGTTAGTGAAAGATATGGGAAAAAATAATTTAGAAATTATCAAGTGTACGTTAGGGAGGAAGGAGAGGGGAGGGAGGGGAAAAAAATGAGCTGATACCAAGGGTTCAAGTAGAAAGAAAATGTTTTTAAAAAGATGGCAACAAATGTACAAATGTGCTTGAGAACTCATTTCTAAATAGCATTGCATCTTGTGATATATGCAATATTTTATTTTATTAATTGTTAAAGGCTTTATTATTCTTCATTTTCCCTTGTTGAAAATAATATAGATAAATGCAAGAAAAACAAGTATCATGGCATGGGAATATGGGTTATATTATGAGAAAACAAATCACTCAAAAAAAAAAAAAACAACCAGGGGCAGTAACAATGTTTACATGTAAATTGGGTATGAGACAGATGTATTACCAGATGTATATTGTATTTTCAAGTAACCCAAATATGTTCTCATTCAATTTTAAAAAAGAAAAGACAACAAAAGGATTCCTATTTTCTGTCACTGGGTCTTATTTTTAAATGCAGTATTATCTTTTCTCAAAAGTGTTTATTTTGTGTCTAATCCATTGCTATTGTTTGAAGATTCATAAGAACAATTGCTTCATCTGGTGTTTTAGTAAATCTAAAAATGTTTGGTCACATTTTCCTACAAATTTGAAAGAGGCAAAATAAAACTTAAAATTATGTGAAAACAGTTCCTCATTACACATTGTTGCAAACTCGATCACAGGTGCTCTTGACAATCCAATTGCAGCTTCCAATTGTACTGCACTTCTTAAATTTTAATATGCATGTAGATCATCGGGAGCTCCAGCTTTGTATTTACACCATGACTCCAGGTGACGTGGGCGCTTCTGGCATTTGAACCTCACTTTTACTAAGGAGGCTTTAAAATGGATATTTCCCAGGTGTGGGAAACATGGGGTACATTGTTGCATGCCTTGGAACAGCTCCGGCTTTCAGTAACCAAGTTGTTTTTAGGTATGCCAAATGTCATCTGAGGAGTAAAACTATTTCTGCTGAGAATCTTTGCTTCCAAACCAGGAACTTCAGCTTGAAGCATGTAGATCGCTGTGATTATCCCAGTGTTCCCATGCTGTTTGAAGACAGGGATAGATTCTAAAAATACATGTTCATATGTGCAATGTCCATATGTTGATATAAGAACACTTATTCTTTCATAAGTTACATCGATCTAAGTGGGAGCCGTTCTTTCAGGCCAGCCCAACTTTACGACTGCTGTTTCACAGTCACCTTCCATCACTTGATCCAATTCCTACCTCAGTTATTTTGTTAAGGCCAAAATACATTGTTAGGGTCACAGTGCTTTGGCTAATAGTGCTGTATTCTGGAATTGGATGTGTTGTAATGTATTCCAAGATACTATGATAGAAATCAGGGTAATTTTTATTTAACTACATCACTTTCCCCTTTCCCTTGCTGTGGTCAAAGAAGGAATCACTACTAACATTACGTCCCATAAGAGCAAAGCAGGCTGTTTTGCCAGAAATTATAAGTGGAGGTAGTTTGCCTAATTAATTGTCATCTGATAAATTTTGGCGAAGTCTTTTTAGACTGCTTTTTAAACACCGAGAAAGTGAATTACTTCAATGATTTGTTTTTTTGTTTTAGGGTGGTTTTTTTTCTTTCTTTAAGGCAAGACAGATGGTTTCTCATTTTTCGCTTTCACCAAAATGGATGAAGGGCTTAATTGAGTTGTCAGCGGATAGATCATCAAAAGTAATTTTCTCTTATATAAAATTATTAAATGTTTGGCACATATTTGCCTCGAAAAAAATGCTTATTTATCTGAACATAGTGTTTTATAACCTAGCCACATAATAACAAGCTAATGATGCTAAATCTTAAATCATTCTAATAATAAAGCAATGTTCATCCACATAGATATATAATATTATTGAATCAAAAAGCCTACCCATCTCATTAAGAACACATTTTAATAGCACTTTATTTTGTGTACATGTGGCACTGATGGAAAAGCACTAGGCAAATCTCTCATCAAGGAACAAACTTCCTGTTTAGAGGCAAGGAGCTCAGCCAGCTGACAGGCCCCAGCTGTCAGTGCATTCAGGCTCTGATGCCTCAGTTCTCCAGCACAGGGCAATCAACCAGAGAAGTGGTGGGTACTGGGGACTGCTAGTGACTGCGGTGAGCTTAAACAGCATCAGAGTCATCTCAGTTGCCTTATATCCATGTGGTAACTGGACCATGAAGAAGGGAAGACAGGTGAGAAATTGATGTATTCGTATTGTGGTGTCGGCAAAGAATATGGACTAAACTGTGGACTACCAGAAAACTGAAAAAAATAGACTTAGAAGACATCCAGGCAGAATACTCCTTAAACATAAGGATGAAATGGTTCATTTCCTTGGAATGCCAGCAGAAAAGACAGAGCCATAGAAAAAGACACCCTGTTTGCAAAAGACTCAGCAAAAATCAGAGAAAACCTTAATGAGATGGATTGATATAATAGTGGGAACAATGGACTCAAATATACTAACAAATATGAAGATGGCCATGAATGGGCAAAATTCAGTTACATATAAGGTTCCATTGAGTCAGAGTCAAGGTCGGTTTGAATGAAAGTAATAATACCCAACACAAGGGTCTGGCATTGCTCTTTATGGTAGCATTCTTCTCCTGGGAGGCCGTGTGGGAGATGCCTCGTGGTTCGAGGCTTTCCCCATTCATTCATTTCTTTCTTTCTTTGATATTTTGCAGATGATATCTACTCTCCCCACCTTCAAGTTAGCCCTTACCTTTTTTTCACTTCTATTTCAAACTCAGTATCTACTTCCAGGAGGACTCAACTAATATTATGTTTGAACATCATGTAATCGATATGGAATATATTATTACATTTAGCAATTGAATAGTAGTACTGATATTTTTCTTTTCAGAAGGAAATTTTAACCTCCTGTATTATGACAGAAATTTCTTAAAATTACCTTGTATATGAAATGAAGTCTATTAATGTGGTCCTTCTTGCCATAATTCCTTATGGGATATAATTGTGGACCTCTGCCTGTGACTGTAATCTTATTTTGCAGGGAGTTATGTGCTACAGGATTAAGTGGGATTAAGTCTAATTTTAGTAAAAGCTGTCAACCAAGTCAAATCCTTTGTTTCCTTGGGTCTATTTTTAAAACTACTTTACTAGAGTATGTGACTTAAGGCACTATCTTTCATTTTCCTTATGAGTATGGTTGGTTAAAAGACAAAACACACATGTCCATCCATCAAAGCCACTCCTCAGTACATTCGTCTGAAACACAGAGAAATGCCAGGACTAGTAAGCAGAGCATGTTCAAGGTCTCTGTCTGGAGTAGAGGCCGCCAGCACCAATGTACCTAAGACTATGGCAATCAGGTACCTTTGTCTCATCTGGCTTGAGAGTATGGAACTCTGAGACAAAATGACAGGCTGGCCCTGGTTTATGGAGGCAAATGCTAAGGAAGCACACAGCTGAGAGACTGGGGACCAGATAATGACTTTGGTCTTGGCTGAGGAGAGCTGTTGCTCTGAACCCATTACTGTAAACCATTGGCTTATTCTGACTTTTTGTGATATATAAATATCCTTGTGAGTTCTAGGTGGTCATTGCAATAGAACATTGAATCCACTGTAGAAGGAGAGCATCCTGGGAGGAAGAGCTGCTGTCAGAATCGATAAAGAAGGATGGTGCTGGAAGCATGTCTGACCCCTGTCTCTGGGCAACAGGGAAACCAGAGAGGGTCAGATATGTTCACTTTCATGCCATTTACTGCAATAGCTAGTTACCTTACAGAAAAACAGGAGAAAGGTTTTCATGAATAAATTACCTTTCTTTATGTTAAAATTTTGCTAGGAAAGTAGAATATAGAATTCAATTTCAAACAACAAAAGAGATGATAAAATTGCTGATGGAGATTCATATTATTTTTGACAGATTATAGTTGATTTTAAATTATTTATTTAGATTCCATTATATTCATTTTAAAGACTGATGTAACAGTTCATCTATAAATGCAAATAAGTATACCATGCCAGGAACTGTAATAAAATATAAAGTACTAAAATTTATAATAAAGCACTTAAAACATTATCTTCAAAACATTTACATTAGCTCAGTAATAGTTTTCAAAATTATTTTATAGGGAAAATCCAATGGTAAGATCTTGTTCTTGATTACTTTTCTTCAGATCTCCACATCTTTTTTTTTTCTATTCTTTCCATTATTTGATAAATGTACTTCCAGAATCACTGAAAGAAGAAACAAAACAAAAAATCTACCAGTTTTGCCATTTCTCTACTGATTATGTATTGTCGTATAAGCACAAATTCCCCACGTTGGCAGTAGGTTTGACCTTTAAAACTATATATTTAAAACTAGTATATTCAAAAACTTCATTGTTTCTATTGTCTTCCCCAGCTATTCTTTTCTTTATCTGTCTTTCAACAACAAAAAATGACCTATTTTGACCCCACAAGCCACTCCAGCTACCAGCCAAATCTCTTCTCCTTTAACCTTCTAGTCAACCTTTCATCGCCAGGCTTCACCAAGACTGCTGTTGTCAAGATCTCTAATGAGCTGCTAATTCCAAAGGTTAGTCCTTAGTTCTCAGTACTTGATCTACATCATTTGACACCGTTGATCATTTCCTCTTCTTAAAACACTCTCCTCGTTTAGCTTCCAGTTCAAAGGGGTCCTCAGCATTGCTTGGTCCTTTTCTGTTATCTGTGCTTATATCTCCTGATTTCCTTAAATTTCTTTCAAAGTTGGTGTTATCCAAAGATCACTCCTGAGCCTGTCCGCTTTACAATGCACACTCACTAGGTTGGAGAACCAGAATCATGGGTTCAAATATCCATTAGAAGTTGACGGTTCTCAATTGTAAATACCCAGCCTGGACTTCTCTTCTGACTTTCAAAGTGTGTTTGACTTAGAAGCTCTGGTGGCATAGTGGGTCATATTGTGCATATTGAGCTACATATTGAGCAGCTAAATGCAAGGTCAGTGGTTCAAATTCACCTACTGCTCTGCTGGAGAGAGAGATGGTTTTCTAACCTTTGAAAGAGTTACAGCCTGGGAAACCCAAAGGGCAAGTTTATCCTTCCATGAAATGTCCTGTGTGTCAAAGTCTGCTCAATGGCAGTGCTTATTTGTTTCTCTGTTTATTTTGACCTCCACTTACCCCTTCAAAAATCATTGACAAGATAATAGTTTACAAAAATCCTGTGATATGCTCCTTGGCAAGATCTTCACTTTAAATATGCCTGATATTTCAGTAGTTCCCCTTTTCAAACTATTTCCAGAATCTCCCCATTTTTATATGCTATGCCCTATGTTCAAAGAACCAGTATCTCTTGCCAGAATTTTAATGCAATGGCCTCAGCTTAGTGTTCTGGCAGTCTATTACTAACACAGTATATAATGTGAGCTTAGTAGAACAGAAGTCATATCATTATGTAACTATGATCAGTATCTTCCATTGTCTTCCCATTGCACTCACAGTGATGACCTCATAAGCATCTGTAAACCCCATCTTCTGCCCTGACTCTGTTCACCTCTATCCTCTAATACCATCTGCCTTGCTCAATAAGCTCCAACCAAACGAACCATCTTGCTGTTATGTGTTTTGTACCAGGACTTTTTCTATTCAGAACTTTTGTCATTGTTGTTTCCTGTCTGGAATAGTCTCTCCTAGATATCCGCAAGACTCCCATTCTAAAAATGTCACTGTCACTGGGAAGCATTTCCTGGTCATCATATTGAAAAATTGTCACTATCCCAAGCTGCCTCTTGTGTTTCCCTATCCACATTCTTGCTCTACCCACCCACCCCTCACAGCAGTACCCTCAACTAATGTATTATATATTTGCTTAATACATATGTTTATTTCCATATGCCTCTATTAGAATTGAATATACATGAGTACAGAAAATTTTGTCTGCTTAGTTTCCTGAACATGGCAGACATCCTATAATTGTGCAATTTAAATATCTGTGTCATAAATAAATAAATGGAAGCCATACAAAGAGAACCAGAAATGGCAATTCTTTATTTATATGTTTGTAAGGACTACACTTTAAGTGGACCAGATGCCTCTCCAGGGAACAAAGAATCAACTATTGGGACTTAAAATTTTCAATCTGTCAATTAAAAATGTTCTCTTATAAAGCAAGTTAATGAAAAATGATGTATACAAGAGTGCTTCTAAATTTTTGTGGAAACATGCCATTACCTTCCCATTCAATTCTTCATAACTTTAAAAATATATGATATATCAACCTCTTTGAGGGGTAAAATGTAAAAGGAAATCAGTTACATCCATACTGAAACAAATAAGCCATTGAACTCTTGGTTATTTCTATTATATCATTAAGCTCATTTTAACATTGCATAGCCAGCAGGTCAGCTTCCTTATATGATAGAATTAACTCAGTATTTTGCATGGATGTTAATTTTTATTGTGTATCTGGAGAGAGTTTAAGTAGTTTTAGGACAATGGGAAATGAAATCAGAGGGACAAAGTGTCGCTGACCTCTTGCTCACTCACCATTCAATCTAATTTCCTTGTAAATAGACTTTGTTGAAAGGAGGTGACCTCAGTGTTATTGTGTCTGTGGATTTGTAAAGAAAGTGGGTAACAATATGTGATCATGCAAAGACAAGCTTCTCCCTCAAAATAATTTAGATACCTCTCACTTGACAATGCGGTATATTGAAAGTGGTAGCAGAAAGAGTTATTGCAGAGCATTGAATTTCCCACTCCACCAGCTAATCCATTCTTCATTAATCTTTAAAGGACCTGTTTGGCTGTTGAAAAGCTATTGATTGAAAAACCATGGCACATGAAGAAATTATTTCGCTTGTGTTGTTTCCTGTATCTACTTTTAAAAGTTGGAGCATAGAAAGGACAGCACTTTAATTTAAAGAGTGGATATAGCTGAGTCAACATTTATCTTTTTCCTTTACTCTAAACCCTGTGACAAAAAGAAAACATAAAACCCCAATCATTAAGTTCCTGAGAACATTCCAATGAACCAACTAATTTCAGAGCATCACAAGGTAAAATTCCTTTGCTTTCTAAATTAAAACACTTCGATTGCCTTGCTGGTATCACTGATGGCGTGTTGAAGTCGAATTCTGAGTGGAATGCCCATCCCAGCCCGTATACGGGCGATGCCTCTCAGAAAGGGGAAAAGGCAGTGCCAGTACACCCTGTCATGAAGAGGGAAGACCACCCTATTCCATCATCCTGTTGTGTCTTTCCAAATATAGTTTATCAACTTTTCTGTAAAACAAAGTCTTTTCAGAGAAAAGAAGAAAACGTATAAAATATACTTAGAACGCTTCAATAGGCCAGGAGAAGCAAGCTGTGCCCAGTCAACAGCATCTGTTACAAGATAACTGGCAACAGGTACACTCTATTTCTATAGCAGCTAATGAATTAGTATTAGCTGAAAACTGGCAAGAAGAACCTTTCCATACATATTTCTCATTACTACATTTCAAAGAATTCTGGGAACCTGAAATGTTCTAGCTTAAATAGCACCTTTCATAATTATTTCCTTAAACATTTTTTCAGCACATATTTTAATTTGTCTCGGTAAAGAGACTGGACATTTCCCATAGGAATTTAAGTTTGCTACCCTGAAGTTAAAAAGAGAAAGTAAAGCAAACCATAAATACTACTTGTTGACAAGATGTTTAGTTAATCTATCATAGAGGAGAGGGTAAGCCCCCAATGGCTGAGTAATTCTCATGATTTTGTGTCCCAATTTTAAAGTGTGTATGTTTTTCTCAGCAAAACAAGTTGTATTAAATGACTATATGTAATCAAACTATAAATTCCTACTCTAGATATGCACTGTCTAATATGATAGACACTATTTAAGTAAGACTGAAAAAACATCAATGCATTTGAATTATGATGCTGTCAAAGAACATTGAAAGTACTATGGAGTGCCAAAGAGCAAACAAATCTGTCTTAGAAATACTACCAGAATTTTCCTTAGGGGTAAGGATGGTAAGATGCATATCAAGTATAGTCAAGAGAGATCAGTCCCTGGAGAAAGGCATCGTGCTTGGTAAAGTAACAGACTTTAGAACAAGATGGGTTGACACAGTGGCTACAATGGGTCTCAACCATAAGAATGATTTTGAGGATGGCACAGAACCAGGCAGTGATTTCTTGTGTAGGACATAGGGTCTTGTGTAGGACATAGGATCTTGTGTAGGACATAGGGTCTTGTGTAGGACATAGG